>NC_068571.1:8400000-8563059 GCF_025698545.1 Gossypium raimondii | reverse complement strand
CAAGTCATCTCGAACCCTCCATGCCTGGTTAGCTGAAAAGGGCAACCTGGCTTGTTTACCAAGCTGACATATCTCACAAACACCTTCACTTGCACTAACTTTCACCATATCCTCTGTCATGTTCATTTTGTGCAACCAATCAAGTGATTTGAGGTTAACATGGCCAAACCTCTTGTGCCAAAGATCAATATTGTCAACTGAGCTTACATAGGCACTTTTCTCAAACTGACTCACATTCAGCATAAAGCATTTGTCTCCCATAGGTGCTGAGACAATCTCCCTACCATGTGCATCACTAATGACACAAGAATCATTCTTGAAAACTAGTGAAAAGCCTTTCTTAACTAGCTGGCCTACACTGAGTAAGTTTTGGTCTATTTCTGGCACATAGAGCACATCAGAAATTATTTTGTTACCTGAACCAGTGTGAATCACCACATCACCTTTGCCCTTTGCTTCAATCAAGTTGCCATTGCCTATCCTAACCTTTGAGACATAGCTCATATCAAGGTTCTTGAAAAGGCCTACATCTGCAGCCATATGGTGTGAGCAGCCACTATCCACAAGCCAACTGCTCTTGCTGTTAGCTGCAAAACATGAAGCTGTAAATACATGTTCCTCCTGAGCTTGGACATCCTCGGCAGACTTGGCTTGTACTGGTTGTGCTTGTGCCTTCTCATGACTCCTACAGATTTTCTCATGATGGCCATACTTTCTACAGCTCCTGCACTGAATATCTGGTCTTGTCCAGCAAAATTTCTCCCAATGATTGGTCTTTTTGCAGTGAATGCATGGTGGAAACCTCCTTCTGCCTGCATCTCTGTTTGCTTCTCTCCTTGCCTTATCTTTCCTTTCAAGCCAAGGTTTCTTAGCTCTCTAATTTGAGCTAGATCCTTCCCTGGTTCTTGCTTGGAAGGCTCCTTCAGGGTTCTCCTCCTGTCTACTAGCTCTCCTCTGCTCAAGTGCATAGAGAGAATTAACCAATTCAGACAATGAAATGGTTGTAAGGTCCCTCGAATCCTCCAGTGAGGAGATTTTTGGTTCAAACCTCTCTGGAAGAGTAGTAATCACCTTCTCAACCACTCTGCTATCACTGAAATCCTCTCCTAGGAGTCTTATGTTGTTCACAGTTGCCATAATTCTATCAGAATATTGTTTAACAGTTTCTGATTCTTTCATCTTTAGATTTTCAAACTCCCTTCTCAGATTAATAACTTGTTGCTGCCTGGTCTTATCCGATCCCATAAACTCCTCTCTCAGCCTATCCCATGCTTGCTTGGGAGAATTACATGCCATAATGCTAGTGAAAATAACATCTGACACTCCATTCTGCAAACAGGCCATAGCTTTGTGTTTCTTGGCTCGTTCCTCACCATGTTGCCTAATCTGAGCAATGGTAGGATTTGCTCTTAATGGTGCTGGCTCGACATCACTCTCAACTGCACTCCAGAGGTCAAGTGCTTGAAGATATGTCTTCATCTTGACAACCCAAATGTGGTAGTTGTCTCTAGCAAAAACTAGTGGTGAAGGAGGAGCAAAACTCATGCTGCCACAACTGACTTTGAAAACACAAAACTGACTTTGTTTTTGAAAACTAAAACATAAGCAACAGAGGTCCTCAAAGATAAGAGGCTCTGATTACCATTTGTTGGATAAAATGATAGCAACAAACAAGCAAAACACTAAGAGCATAAGCTCTATGAACAGCAAGCAGCAAAATAGGAAGAAAAAACATAAAGCATCAAGAGCATAAGCTCTTGGTTAACAAACAGAAAAGAGAAAAGAAAAGAATGTAACTGAATGGGAATAATTTAATTCTCATTTCATTTCAAAATATAAGTTACAAATTTGGAAATGTCAGTTACCTAATTTTATAACTGCTCCCATCTAATTTAGCAAGTTGACACTAAAGTATTACAAAAGAAAGCTGAACATTTTCAGCCATTACATCCATCAATTCAAATCCTAACTACTCTAAAGTCTAGTTACATTCAGACTTTAGTAACATTACAAAATGAACAAAGTAAACAAAATAAACAAAATGAAACAAATTGCTCCTAGCTTTGCCCGAGTTCTGGTCTGCTGTAGCTGCTGGTCTGCTCCTTGGCCTATTGTTGCATTGCAGTCCATGTTCAACAGAAGATATTAGGTGACGGGCTTGTTACAACCGAAAGTGAGAAATGGGCAAGGTAAAGGAAGTTGGCCAACTATGCATTTCATGGGGAGAGCTTAAAAGTAAATCACTAGTTGCTAATACAATTATGTAGTACAACGCTTACAAACTAAGATAATGGCCCGTGGTTTCTGCAGAACATGATTCTAGCAGTGGTTGTTAGCGTTGAAACAATGCTTGAGAAATGGAAAGGTCGGGAAGGAAAAGAGATGGAAGTGTTCCAAGAGTTCACATTATTGACTTCAGAGGTGATATCCAGAACAGCTTTTAGTAGCAGTTACTTGGAAGGGGAGAAGATTTTCGATTTGTTGACGAAGTTGTCACTAATTGCAAGCAGAAATGTTTTTAAAACAAGGCTCCCTATCATCAGGTAAGTAAGTTCATCTAAGCCTTACTTTGTTAATCTTAAAGACTTTAGCTTCCAATGGATTAGTTTGCTTTTGCAGCCGGTTCTGGAAATCTTCTGATGAAATTGAATCAGATAAACTTGCGAAAATGATATATGATTCTGTGATGAAGATTGTTAAAAAAAGGGAAGAGATAGTAACCGGAGAAGCTGACAGCTTCGGCAATGACTTTCTAGGATTACTTGTAAATTCCTATCATGATTTGGACGAGAACAACAAGCTTTCCATACAAGATTTGGTAGATGAGAGTAAAACTTTCTACTTTGCTGGGCAAGAAACAACTAATTCCTTGCTCGCATGGGCAATCCTGCTTTTAGCAGTACACACGGATTGGCAAGAGAAAGCAAGAAGAGAGGTGATTGAGATCATTGGCAAAGGAAACCCAAATTCTGAAGGGATTGCCAAACTAAAAACTGTAAGCAAACCATTCAAATCCTGATCATTTCAATTATTTTAGTTTGATTCCTTTTATTCTTTTTTCTCAAATAGATTACAATGATTATCAATGAAACTTTACGACTCTATCCTCCTGCAACTGGCACGATAAGAAAAGTAGAAAGAGAAGTCCGATTAGGAAAACTCGTCCTGCCTATTGATTTAGAGGTTAACATCTGAATCCATGACCCTGACTTATGGGGAGACGATGTTCATCTTTTTAAACTAGAAAGATTTGCTGAAGGGATTTCTAAAGCTACTAACTACAATGCGGCTGCATTTTTCCCTTTGGATTGTGACCACGATCTTGCGTTGGAATGAGCTTTGCAATCACTGAAACAAAAATTGCCCTCTCCATGATTTTGCAACGCTACACTTTCACCCTCTCCCCCACCTATGTTCACTCACCTTTACCACTTATTACACTGAAGCCACAACATGGGATTCAGTTGTTGTTTCATTCACTACATGATGATGCTTAAAATATAATATTATTACCAATAAAATGTGGGAACAGATCCTTGTAATGTTGATCGAGTTATTGTATTTTGCAACCGTATAACTATATATATAGTGTGGGGATTTCATATTGTTTTCATTCACTGTTGGAAAATATTCACACCACGTTTACCATTTTCTAACGTCATTTACTGTTATGTTAGTCTGTTATTGTTGGTTCCTCAGTCAGTCAAAATAAATTGTTCAGTCTTTTGTGGGTTTTCTTTTGTTTTTTAAATAGTCAGTTAGTGGATCTTATGTCCATGTTTTTCCCTTCTATGTAAGCCGCTCAGTTGCTAAAGTTAATTTTATCTTCGGTTTAGATCCATCTACTCTGTGTGTTAAGTTCCTTTCTAGCTTCTGTCATTCACTTCAAGATGATCTCTTGAAATTCTAGGTTGTTGATCACCAAAAATGGTACAATATGTTTAATAGAATGTGGATGAGAAACAGTTCCTTGTAGCGTTGATCGATACTGTACATTTCAACCATATGATGATATATAGTATTATTATTCTAATTTACTTTAGCAAACTGGAAAATAGCTTAAAGGGAAAAATATTTGAATAATTAAAATTAAATTATAAATTTTTAAAAAGGTTAAACTAGAATGTTATCATTTTATTTTATAGTTGTTAAAGAGATTGTATTGAAACTTCACCATTTTGAGAGGCAGTGAGCCTTGCCAATCCTTTGGTGCGGCTAGTGGAATGAAATGATGAACTTTTGATATTTTATTGGGATATATATCAAAATTATACCTAAATCTTTATTTAATGTATAATTTAATATATAAACTCTTATTTGATAAAATTATACACATGAAAATTTGATTGTGGTTAAAATATATACATAAAATTTTAATTTTGATTCAATTGTACACATTTAAAGAATTAAATATTTTAATTTATTTTATATTGGATAAGTACAATCATTTGGGTATGCAGTATGTACAGTAAAATAATGGTATATCAATAACGATATCGGTTGTTTGTAAAACTGATCAAATTATTATAAAATAAAGAGAGATTGAGAGAATAAAAACAAAGAAATGAAAGCAATAGAAAATGTACTTTATTGATCAAAGGGATGACTTACAATACTTCATCAGAGTCTCTATTTATAGACATAAGAAGTATAAAAGAAGTAGAGATCTAATTCTAATAACTATTAGAATTTAAAGTACATCAAAACTTTATCTTGATCATGATGGACATCCACTTAATAAAATATTCATAACACTCCCCCTTGGATGTCCATTGGTAGATAATGTGTCTCGTTAAAACCTTATTAGGAAAAATCCAGTGGGATAAAAATCCTAATGAAGGAAAAAAAGTACACAATATTCTATTACAAGCTGCCTCGCTAAAACCCTCTACTAAGAAAACCCAATGGGACAAAACCTTGGTTAAAGGAAAAGGGTACGTCTTGTTTTTAGACTCCCCCTGATGACAACATTATATTACATATTTGAGTCGACGCATTTCAATCTTGTGTAGTAGTTTTTCAAATGTTGAAGTTGACAATGCCTTAGTAAAGATATCTGTTAAATTATCACTAGAACGAATTTGTTGAACATTTATATCACCTCTGTTCTTAAGATCATGGGTGAATAATAAATTTGGTGAAATATGTTTCGTTCTATCACCTTTGATGTAACCACCATTCAATTGAGCTATACATGTTGCATTATCTTCATAGAAGATAGTTGACATATTTTCTTGTAAAGGCAAATTACATATCTTCTGGATATGTTGGGTAAATAAACTTAGCCAAACACACTCTCAACTTGCCTCATGCATTGCAATTATTTCTGCATGATTAAAGAAGTGGAAAATAATGTTTACTTTGTTGAACACCATGATATGGCAATACCCCCACATGTAAATAAATATCCTGTTTGAGATTGACCTTTACGTGGATCTAATAAGTATTCAGCATCAGCATAGCCAACTAATATGGATTTTAAATCATTTGAATAAAATAACCCTATATCAATGGTCCCTTTGAAATATCTAAATACATGTTTAATTTCATTCAAATGTCTACATGTTGGAGAAGAACTAAATTTTTCTAACAAGTTTACAGCGAAAGCTATATCAGGTCTTGTGTTGTTTGCAAGATACATAAATGCCCCTATGGCACTTAGATATGGTACTTCAGGACCAAGAAACTCTTCATCATTTCAGAAGGACGAAATTGATCTTTATTCACATCTAACGATTGTACAACCATTAAAGTACTTAATGGGTGTGCTTTTTCCATGTAAAATTTCTTTAATATATTTTCTATAGAAGTTGATTAATGAACATGAATTTCATCTTTTAAATGCTCGATTTGTAATCCAGGATAAAACTTTGTTTTTGCAAGATCTTTCATCTCAAATTCTTTCTTTAAACAATTTATTGTATTTTGAAGCTCTTCAAGAGTTGTAATAATATTTAAATCATCAATATAAACAATAATTATCACAAAATATTATCCAAACCTTTTTATAAAGACGCATGGACAAATCGGATCATTTTTGTAACCTTTTAACAAGTATTCATTAATACGATTGTACCACATACGGCTAGATTGTTTTATTCCATATAAACTTTTCTTTAATCTGATCGAGCAATTTTCTCAAGAAACTCTATATCTTTTTGGGATTTTAAATCCTTCAGGGATTTTCATATAAATTTCACTATCAAGTGTACCATATAAATAAGATGTAACAATATCCATTAGATGCATGTCAAGTTTTTCACGTACTACCAAACTAATAAGATATCTAACCGTGATTGTATCCACCACAAGAGAATATGTCTCTTCATAATCAATGCCAGGCCTTTGTGAAAATTCTTGTGCTACAAGACGAGTTTTATATCTTACGACTTCATCAATTTCATTTCGTTTTCACACAAATACCCATTTATTTCCTACCGGCTTTTACACCTTTAGGTGTTTGGACTATAGGTCCAAAAACTTCACGTTTAGAAAGTGAATTCAATACTTCTTGAATTGCATCTTTCCATTTTGGCCAGTCTTTTCTATTTTTACATTCCTAAGTAGATTTAGGCTCAAGATCCTCATTTTCTTTTATTATTTCAATAGCAATATTATAAGAAAAATTGTTGTCGATAACTACTTTTTTTTTCGGTTCCATCTTTTTCTCGAATTGACATAACTTGTCGAGATCTCTTTAGTTTCATCATTTCCATTTTCACTTTTAGATACCTGAATCTCTTATTAAGTTTTATAATTAGTTATGTTATGGGTCTCTTCAAGAACCCCTACCTCCACTATATGACCATCTTGAATGTTTGTTGCTTTTCTTTTACGATGATTTTTATCTTTGGAATCGATCCGTCTTCCATGCTTCAGGCATGGATTACTTTCTTATGAACTAATAGTTTGTCCTATTAGGACATCAATTCGTATTGGGGCATTTTTGGCTGGTATGTGAGATTTAATGAATCTGGTAGTTGATTTGTAAAATGAATCATCTATTGAACTTCTGGTTCACATTGCTTTGTACAAGGATCTTAGACATTGATAATTCATTTCAAGTATTTTATTAATCTAGTTTTTTATTCTCTTCCCCTAATGTTGGGAAAACTGACAACTCATGTCATAACTAAATATCGAATTAATAGCTCAAAAATATTATAAGGAGACTCATATAAATATAGAATCTCAATCTCTTATGATCACCCATCTTTGTGCATTGTGGATGTGCAGTTGGAACATATACAGCAAATGCAAAAATTGTAAGATGGAAAATATTTTGCTTTTGACCAAAAATCAATTGTAATAGAGAGTATTTATAATTTATTGGTTTGATGCGTACAACATGTAAATCAATACATTCTCATGCTGAAATAGAAAGTTTTATTCTCATAAGTAATGATTTAGCTATTAGTTGGAGGCATTTGATAGACAATTTAGCTAAATCATTTTGTGTGTGAACATGAGCTACAAGATGTTCAACTTTTATCTTAATTGACATGTAATAATCATTGAAAACTTGGGATGTAAACTCACCAACATTAGCAAGATGAATTGTTTTACTTGCATAATCTGAAATTAATTATTTAAACAAGTAATCTCGCAAACAATAGGTTGTGAGTTGATAACGTATGTGATTATTTTGTAGATGCATCTACCAAAATCATATAATATCAAAATCATCTACATGGTGGAAGAATGGACCCATATTCATTTTAGAAATGCAATATATTAAATCTCAACTTTAGCTAGTGAGTTTCTAACAACCAATTTTTATTGAGAATAAGCAACAAATGATAATTCTTTAAATTAAAGAATCTTCTGGTTCTTTAATGGATTTCCATATGAATTCTCAATTAATTTTCGCAGCATATATGATCTAGGATGATCTAACTGGTCACGCCAAGTAGTAAATGCATTTGTATCAGTAAACTTCTGGTTTACTTTAATATGTGTTTCAATTGTACTAAATTGTAACAAATTGACAATTTTATTATCATTCCTTTTAATTTGTATCCATATACAAGTACTATTGTGACATTTACTACTAGAAATGTCTAAATCAATCTGAAGTTTATAATGTAACCAAGTCAATAAATATAATTTCTAAATAATTATGCGTAGTATTCGCTTTAGGGAATATGCAAAAGTATTCAAATTCCCAAAAAAATATTAATAACAAAATTTGAGAGTGGATCTTATTTTTCAGGTGTACAACAGGTACATAGCCAATGACTTCTCATGCATAAGTTTTCTCTCTTGCAAGTTCTCATCAGTAATATTTTACCACGTAATTTTAATTGATAACTTATTCTAAATATTGTAGAGTTATACTCATAGTTTTTTTTTAAAAAAAAACTTGCAACTTTAGGTGCATCCAACCATAATAAGCTTTAGATAGAATTATCAAATTCTATTGCTCATGAGTAGATCTTTCACAGTCAAATATTTTGCTTTGAACCCTTTAATAGGGATGATGACAAAAGAATATCACAAAGATTACGAAATAAATATAAATTAATAACCCGATCCCTTTTTATTGATATGAAATATAATATTTTACTCATTCACAATCTCAATATGAGATCTATTACAAATAACTTTTAAAAGTAATGCATTAACCATCACAAATTTTGTGTTTTTAGATAGTGATATATTAGTTCTTCTAGGGCTTTCAACTAATTTTGTACTATCAAATATTGGAATAATATTTGGTTGTTTCAGTACCAAATAAGATAAATATATTCTATTTGTAAATAGAATTCATTACTACATTTTATATCATTCCTCAAAAAGATTAATGATTCAAAATATTTGGGCATAGGCCTCATATGTGGCCAATAATCTTTCATATCACATTGATAACATAAGTTATCTTTAGCCTTTGAAAAGTTATCTTGAGAACTCTCATTGTTCTCTTATTTATTACTATATTCCCACTTTTAGTGGTCTATGAGTATATCTTTTATTTTCTTTATGTTTACATTCACTTGAGGAATGCAACAAATCTAGTAGGACGGACTTATAAACATCCCAATAGATTCTTTATTTCATAATCACCATCACAAACATGCATGAGATTTCAAATCAAAATATATTTATTCATGTTGTCATGATTAGTCTCTAATTATAATAAACATGATATAATAAATAAAACATAGTAAAATACACCTAAAGATCTTTAACATCATTGTCATCACCTTGACTATTATCACGTGCACTATTGCAAGTAGTAAAACAACTTTGTTTTTGTAATAACATTTATAATCTAACTGTAAAAATCATTTAATAAATAATTAAAATTTTTGTGTACGATGCTTGAAAATTATCCGTACACATTGTACCAAATTTCAATATCACATATATATTATAAAATCTTATGTTGCTCTAATAAAATATTTATAAATTCAATTTAAAAGATATCATACAATCATTCAATATTAGCAAGTTAATAAGACTAAATAGATCCTACCAAATTTCCCTTTAATCAACAATGGTAGGTTAATAACACTTTCCACCATAATTAAAATTTCAAGAATATTTAATAACAAGAATTTAATAATCAAAACATCTAAATATTATGCATAATATAACTTAACTAAAAAAACTTCAAAAGAATGATTTACCAAAAATAATAATAGATAAAACATACCATATTAATAGCAAACATATCTAATTAACAATTATGTCTTTTACATAAAAAAATTAACCTAGAAAAGAAAAATCAAATACCATCAAAATGTGAAATTTATGTCCAATAAAATTAATAGTAGTCATATCTTAATTTAAAAAGAACATGTGGTTGAAATATAAAAGTTTCTTACCAAATCTATATTTTACCCATGCTTGTACAATAAATCAAAGATCGAGATTAAGAACCATAATCCATTCTGAGATTGAATCTTTCAACATCCCGAAGATGAAGTTGTAAGGGTGAAAGTTTAAGGTGAAAAAGAAATTGATTTGTGAGATGACTTCGAAAGATTTTGAAAAAAAAATAGAGAATCATTGTGCTGATAACGTGCTATAAAATAAATAGAGATGGAGAGAATAAAGAACAAAGAAAATATGAAAGCAATAGAGAATGTACTTTATTGATCAAAGGGATGATTTACAATACTTTATCAGAGTCTCTATCTGTAGGCATAGGAAGTATAAAAGAAGTAGAGATCTAATTCTAATAACTATTAGAATTTAAAGTGCATCAAATCTTTATCTTGATCATGATGGACATCCACTTAATAAGATATTCATAAAATAAATGAATATTTTATGTGTAAAATTGAATAAAATCAAAGTTCATATGTAGCTTTAAAGTTTATCCCTATTTAAGCCTTTAGTTAGCGGATCTGCAATGTTATCTTTTGATTTTTCAAAATCAATATAGATAAGTCCGTTTTAGATCATTTGTTTAAAGGTATTGTGTCGACGACGAATATGTCTCGACTTACCATTATACGTTACGCTAGCAAGACACCCCCACACTTTCAAGTGGTTATAATATGTTTTTCTACCTTCCCATAACTCATATGGTGTCTTGTCCCTTTTCTTGTGGGGCACCTTATTTAAAAGGTAATTAACTCATAGAAACACTCCCCCCACATTTCATGTGATAACCTAGAGCTTTCTAGTAGCACGTTTATCTTTTCTCTTAGAGTCTGATTTTCTACTCAACTATTCTATTTGAGGAAAGTATGGTGGTGTTATTAAGTTGTGTACAGTATTGGAATGATTCAGTATATTCACCACCACGATCATTTAATCTTTTTATTAAGCTAGTTTTCAACTTCTTGCTTATAGAGAATAAATTCTTTTCGTCTTAGCGCTAAAGCAACTATACGTAGCAATGAAGATAATAAACATTTTATTCCTTCCTCTCATTTAAACAAGCTTTACAAACATTGCTATGCATTAGATCAAGTGATTTATTGACCTTTGTTAATTTTGCCTCAACATATGTTTCACATTTATAATTATAATTATTATGAAACAAAGGAATATGCTCTAAGTTAATTTATGTACGTAAAGTATCATAATTAATATGTCTGAGCCTATTATGCCATAAATTAAATGACTTAAGCATATAAATAGAAAAAGAGCAACAGCCTTATTCATAGTTTTTCTTTTACAGAGATAGCATTTAGTTTAATACATATCCCCTTTCCACAAACATTCCCCTTTTAGAAAGAACATTCTTATTCATATTCATAGTTCTTGCGTATGTTAGCACATAATTCCATATCAGACACTTCTTTGGAAATTTCTTCCACAACATTGGCCTCGTTAGCTCTAACTTTTTTTGGGATCCTATAGTCGAATAACTTGTGCCCCATCTTGTTGCAATTGAAGCATTTTCCTTAAAATTTTTGCTTCTTGGAAACATCACATTTTGGTCTCAGTTTAGACCCATTCTGTGGTTGGTTTCCCTTCTTAAAGTCTTTCTTGACTTCTACGACGTTTGCCCTAGTAGCATTGTCATTTGTTGCTTTGTTAAGCCTCTTTTCCCTACCTCTATTGTCTTCTTCAATCTAAAGTTTTACAATTAGGTCTTCCACTGACATTTCCTTTCTTTTGTGCTTTAGGTAATTCTTGAAGTCATTCCAAGCAGGAGGCAACTTCTCAATAATGGCTGCCACTTGGAAGAATTCACTTATTCTCATCCCTTCAGTAAGAATTTCGTGAATGATAGTTGAAGTTCCTGCACTTGATTCACAACTAATTTAGAATCAACCATTACAAAATTTAAGAAATTAACAACTAAGAACTTTTTAATTCCAGCATCTTCGGCTTTGTATTTATGGTCCAACGATGTCCATAATTCCTTAGTTGTTTTCTTAACACTATACACTTCGTACAGTGCATCCGACAATCCATTCAAGATGTAGTTTTGGCATAGGAAATCTAAATGTTTCCAAGCTTCAACAGTAGTGAAAGCGGTAACTTTTCGATTCTCCTTTATTTCAACTTTTTATTATGGTTTTATTTGATTTTCTTATTTGATAAATTAATTATAAATCATTCTATTTATATTTTATTTCATATGTGTTTATTTACAATTAATTATATGTTTGTTAACACGTGTTTTGTCCAACAATCTTAAGATAGAATTAGCCGCTCCTACGGTACTTGGAGAAACGTTGGTTGAATGTCACCCAAGATACAACAACAATAGTAATCAAAGTAATAGCACCTCTACAACGTTCAATGAATGAACTTTGCCTTTTTCTATCATTGGAATATTTTAGAAATATGGAGAGGCAAAAAGAAGAATTTTGAAATGAACATAATATAAAACATTGACCAACCAATATATCAATAAACAAATAACATTTGTTTAACTAGTAAAATAATACCCCAAAACAAGCAGAAATCTTTATGGTTACATTGAGCGCCTTTTAGAAGGTAAATAATTTGTCAAGAACTTGCATCAAGTCAAGAAAATAAATCCATGATTAAATAAAGTTATATTTGAAATTAGATTATACATCATTTTACTAAGGCATATAACCTCTAAAATAGAAATTTGTCAAAAAGGGAAAAAATAGACATGATTTTAAAAGACTTAAACATTAAGTTCAGTTTGACAAAGTAAAATAGAAATTTATCAATAATAAAATATCAATATGAAAGCTTAAAAGCAAGTTGTTCTTATTTGGATTTGCGTGCTCCCTTTTAAATTGTTCTTGCATGTGCCTAATAAGATCATCACTGTATATACTGGTCTTCATTAAGAACACCAACAATAAAATAAAACATAACTATAGTTAGATCTAACCAAATAGTGTCTATATAAGAATCTGCCATACACTATACATTTTTACTTTTATCAATACTAATGCTATAACAAGAAGCAACTCTCAAACAAGAAAAAGAAGTACAAATTATTACAACAAATAGCAACCTAAATATTATAAAATCTTTTATAATAGAAACTAGAAAGGATCAAGTGGATTTTAGATCTGACATAGAATCACTAATACAGATCAAATATATATACACGTGTGTGTATCAAATTTAACATAGCATCAGCAGAATAGATCAACAAAGATAAATAAATTAATAAAAGATTGATGAGGTTAAAATTTAAAAATAGTATTAATCCTCAAATTTAACCAAGAAACAGGTCAAATGATAGTTTACCAAAAGAGGAATGAAGTTGCTAGTTTTACAAGCATATGGAATATGTGACACCTTATATCTGAACCAATTAGAGGATCCTAATATAAAATGCCACATTCAAATGTCGAAACAACCTATTTTACTATTGTACTTTATTGAAATGGTAGTGTAGTGGTAAAATTATTATTTTTTAAATGGGCAGCCTTTCTGTTTATTTTACATAAAACCCATGCAAAATTTAGATTTCACAATATATATATATCCATATTCAGATCATCTCCCAAATCAAATCCTAACACTTGATATTCAAACATACAACAAACTAAGTATATCACATTAAAATCATTTAATTAATTAATTAATAATATTACAATTATAGAAACCAAAAGTTAATTTTTTTTATGTCACAAATACATATCTATAGCTAAATGACTTTACTAAAAACCAAGTACATGCCAACTTGAAACAAAACAAAATATACAAACTTTGTTGAGTCTAGGATTTGTCGATTGGATGCTGATGACTCTGAGTACAAAATCTTAAAATACGCCTAGCCTACATATGAAAACAAGACCATTTGGTGAGTATTAATTTCAAATGGTATTACTATAACTTACTCAATATAGCGTGAAATTTAAATAATTGGACTCAATTGATTTGTTTTCTTCCTTAGACCAATTCAAGTATGTTTCATATTAAAGTTTATCCAATACATTAATATACACATGTATTCCAAACAAACCAAATGCGATATTGTAACTGACCAAGCTATTTTAATGAACTTATTAACACTTTATGCTAATGATGCACGCAACCTTATTCGGTTTTGTCTAATTTTGTCTTATTGCATTACATTATCAGTTTGAATCAAACCGTTCTTCATGTTCAATATTGATTTTCACTAATACATAGCTCGAATCTAAACTAATTTATGGATCCTATTAATACTATAATTTGACACCTAGTTCCTCATCGACATGTCCCGAACTAAACAAATTGCACCCAGTGTTCATTTATTAATCCGAAGCAATAATCGTGCCCAACACTCGTCGCTACATTCGATGGTTAGTGCGCCCAATGCTCATCGACCTATAGTCGAAGTAATTTTATATTGGTACATCTGACGTAAACAATTTGCGCCCTGCGCTCATCGACTCAGTCGGAGTAGTAATTGTGAAAGCTATAGTTGGGACGTTTGAAGGAAAATGTGTTTAGTGCTCATCGACTTATAGTCTAAGCAATTATTATTATTTTACTCAATTCTATAACTCATTAATTATTCTCAACTTTACCCAATAATTACTACAACAACCCATAGTTTAATTTCATTTTCAGTTCAGTTTCCATTCCATTAATCTCAATAAAAAAACCTTCTGTTGAATGTCATTTCATATAAAACATGGCATGATTCATCTCATGTTTAAGCCAAATGTGCAACTTTACTAAATTATACTATTTCAAATTTTATACAATTTAACTCTTTATCACAATAATCAATCTCAATATTGTATTTCTAATCAGCCACTCATGTGTAACTTCCTCTATTTTGCCAACTTACCTAATAATGAAATTAAAAGGAAAAATAAATAAAGGTTGAGTTATGGTGATACTTACAAGGAATTTCGAACTACTCGTTGATGACTTTTGCTTTTTCCTTCGCTTTTGAAGAAACCGAATCGTCAGTAGTTATGAATTAACATATTCACACAATTCACAATCAATTATTATCTCAAAAAAACTTTACATTTCATTCAATTTAAATTCTTAAAACCAAAACAAGCATAACTCTCCGTTCTAAGCGTTGATTTATAATCCGACTTCATTTCCTTTTATTTTAGACCCTCTATTATCGATTTTTAGCAAAATCTCATAACTATACTTGAAATTCACTTTATTTTTCAGGTGAAAATCTAACATCTAACTTCAAAATCTAGTCCTTTTCATGTATATACTAAAAGTCTATCAATTTAACATAAAAACATAGAAAAATCATTAATGATAACTTTCTAAAACCTTAACAGTTTTATAAATTGATACACAAGTTAGTTAAATTGTGATCCCCGATCTCAAAAACATATAATTTATAAGAAAAGTAAAAAATTACACTCACCAATTTATGGGTTAAAGCTTGAAAATCCTAAGCAAATTTCCTTTGTTTCTTTTCTTTCTTTTTTTTTTTCTCGTGCGTGGAAGGATGGAGAAGACATATTCTCTCTCCTTCCACTTAAATCATTTCACTTTATTATTATTTTTCTTTTTTAAAAATAATAATAACATAACAACATTTTCTTTTTTGCCACAAATTTGGCATGTCTTAATGTCATCTTAATTTTTGGGCTATTAGCTATTTTAGTCCCTTTAACTATTTTCAAATTAAAATTTATAGCGATCTAACTCTATAATTTAATCCTTGGACTAGATTAAATACTCAAATCAACTAAATTACTTATCTTCAATTCAATTCATTTATAACATAACTTTATACAAATTTTTATTAATTATTTACAGACTCGATTCATTAAAACAAAACTTGAAACCGTATTTTTCGACACCACTATATCGGGTTGTTACAATTTTCTCCCTCTTAAGAAATTTTGCCCTCAAAATTTACCTGGAAAAAAGGTAGGGGTATTGGGATTTCATTGTTTCCTCTGATTCTCAGGTCGTTTCTTCTACATTATGATTGCGCCATAGAACTTTTACCTGTGGTATACGCTTATTTCTTAGCTCTTTCACTTCTAAAGTTAAGATTTTCATCGGTTCTTCCTCATAATTCAAATTACGTTAAACTTCAATTTCTTATACTAGAATCACATGAGATGAGTCAGAACGGTACTATCTGAGCATGGACACATGAAATACGTCATGAGTCTTTTGCAATTCCGGTGATAGGGCTAGATGATAAGCAATTGGTCTCACTCTCTCAATAATTTCATACGATCCTATAAATCTAGGACTCAACTTTCCCTTATAACCAAATCGTAGGACTTTCTTCCACTGGGAAACATTCAAAAATACTCTTTCTCCCACTGAATACTCAGTATCCCTTCATTTCAAGTTCGCATATAACTTTTGTCTATCGAATGCTACTTTTAATCTATCTTGTATGATTTTAACTATATTTTCTATTTCTTGAATCAACTCTAGCTTCATCAGCCTTCTCTCACTCAGCTCAGCCCAATAGACTGGCGTTCTCCATTTTCGGTAAGTACTTTTATTTTAATTAGTATAACTCGTAAAGCTCGAAATAAAATCGATTCACATTAATCTTGTAATCTGATTACTCAATCTTTCTCGATTCTTGGCGAATCTTTCGATAACATTGGCAAATCTTGAAAACAAACATTAACTATTGTATAATTTTTTATTGAAGGACCATTTCTAGGTACCTCGAATCATATTTGAACGTGAGAAACAATGCTTGAGACCCTGGTGATAGATGTGTATTCTTTTATAAGAAAATAGGGGCAAACCATGCCTTAGAATAGGGCTACATGGCTAGCCACACGGGCGTGTAGACCACACGGCCCCTTTCACGACCATGTTCCTTTAAAACCCTAGGATATTTAAATTCTCACACGGCCTAGAACCCTTCACATGGTCGTGTTTACCCTGAAGCCTAATTTTGCATGTTCCATATGGCTTAAGGCATTGCACATAGCTTGACCAGACAACCATGTGCCCATGTTTTATAGTTTTACCTAGAATTTTATGTTTTATTTAGTTTAGTCCCTAAATTTTTCCCGAACTATTTTTCTTAGTGTTTTATTTAATTCGATTGAGCCCTTGATAAAATGAATAATGATAGCATCTATACTCTGATTGACTGAATTATTATTATACATGCTTGAACTGTGAACAGTGTATATATTTGTCTATCGTATATATATTTGTGAGTATATGTACAACATGCCTTATTTGTACCGTTAATTCAAATCCTGGTTAAGCATGTTTTTGTTGCTATAATAATTAATTGAGAACATATTTATTGTTGCCATAATGATCTATTATAAGTATATAATTTCATTCTTGTTTTAATCTGTTATAAGCATGTCATATTGCATTACATGAGACGAGACACTTTGAAAAGGAGGAAGTTTTGGCAAATTATTAATCTGCAACTCTGGTGGTTTATCCACATATTTTCTAACAGCTCTTATCTGTATTTATGTTGTGCATTCACAACCATCTGGCAGTGTATTAACCTATAAATTTTGTGGTTTATCCACAACCCGATGTGTAAGGATGAATGAGTTTTGGGGAACTCTTACTATGGTGTGTAGCGATGGGGTAGGATCTTTTCTGATAAATTTGAAATTGTGTTGCATTCTCCGAGCATATGCAAACAAATCTGGAATGTCTGAGATAATATATATGTATATATGTTGATTGTGTTGAACTGATTTTTAGATGCTCTGAAGCTACTATTGAGAATTAATCTATGTGATGTGATTTTGTATACTAATCGGTTGCACTGATTTTCTTGTGATGGAACTCACACTGAGCTTCATAGCTCACCCCTTGAATTTTCATCCTTATAGACAACCCACCAAGTTAGGACTAGGACACAACATCCGGAGGATCTCGGCTCGGTTTTGTTAAAATATTTAGATTTATTATTTGATACTTTATTATTCAGAGATTGTGTTATTTTATTTTGAACTGTGGCATGAGACATTGGGTTTGTTGTTTTTATTTTACTTATAGTCATGACATGTCTAATTTTTTAGGATATTTAATTACAATCATTAATTAGCTATGCATGAACCCGGTTTTATTAAAATCATAAACTTATATCGGTTTTCATTGCTAAATTATAATTAGAATTGAGTGTTAAAGAAATTAGTAATAAATGAGGTTTCCAAAGTAAACATGGTACATAAGATAGTAAATTTAAATCAATCTAATGGTACATAAGATAGTAAATTTAAATCAATCTCTTTGGAAGTTTTTCGAAAATAGACTAAATTCTTCTAGAATATACAAATGTTTTAAAATGACTATTTTCAAAACTTTGATAGCTTCTTGAATCATTTTGGTGGCTAATATAATCTTCTAAATTTTGGTCTAACGTCTAGGCCAAATTGGAGAGGATGCAAAAATAATAAAAGTAAATTAATATGAATTCAAAATTTTATTAAGTGATAATAATTATTACATTCATAATATAAAAATTTATTACATGGTACATTCAAAATTTTAAATGTGATAATAAATTTATACATTATAGGTTAAATTACCAATATATTGATATTACTTTTTTTATACATATCATGTTAATCTCACACATTTAATTTATTAAATATAAAAAATGATTTTAACATTAGTAATTATTATCATATTTAAAATATATTTAATTAAACAACTTGGTTTTTATTTTAATTTATTCAACTATATTCCATGATTTTATAGATTTATGATTTTATTAATTAATAATATATTATATTATTTTAAAGTAGAACTTTGAAAAGATATGACCAAATTGATTAATTTCACATTAATATTCAATTAATATTACTTTTATTATTATTATCACATAATAATATTAATAAATTATTATTCTAATGTCAATTTAATAATTTAATTAACAATAAATGGTATTTTCATCAATTCAAAATTTCTTCATACTCATACTTATATATATTATAGACTATTTTGAATAGATTAAATATATAGATTATAGGTTAAAGTTTTCATTTTATTAATATCATAAGGTTATGGATGATTTGTAATTTTATATTTAAATCTTTTTCTTGTTAATGCTTACAATAATGTATTAAAAGAAAATTAAAAAATAAGTTAGCAGGTGAGAGATATACTACATTATTGATATTTTTAACTTTGTTAAAATAACTTGATTAGTTTCAAAATCTATGCGATTGAGTTAATTTCACTTATTAATCAAATTTTAAAAATTATTAATTTTATAAAGTAAATTATTTTATTACGAGAATGTTTTTATATTTCACTTAAAAATTGATTTGATTTTATATAAATTTTTTTATGAAGTGTAAGTTTTACATCAATTTTTTTGCCCAAAGTACCGTAATTTAATTTTATATATATAACAATTCATTGCAAGAGCAATCAATTTAGGGTTGTCTTTTAAGGGCTCTAAGGCCTTGAAAAGCCTATTAAGGATTCAAGTTAAGGCCTGCCTCTACCAACAGCGGGCTTAAGTAAGATTGGGTAAAAATGTGGATTTATCTAATACCATAATCAACTCCCTTACTAAATTTAGTATTACATACCGACTTAATTAGAAAAATAGCTTAAAAATCATATTCTAATAAATATTACTATAATAGTATTTTTGTCTTTTATTATTTTTATGCAAAACATTTAAATAAAACAATTAAAATTAATATTTAGAAAAAACAAATATACCCTAAATCCTAAGCTGATTATTTAAAAAATGATTCAGTGTAAATTTTTGTATGAAAATGATTTGTTTATTAATAAAAAAGAATATTTATTTATAGGATTCACAAACATGGAAGAGATTAAATGTGAGAAAAAATGTGTGTACAGTATGTTATAATCAATCACTATTAATTTGATGTAGCAAATTTGGCAGCTTCCTTATGCATTTCTGGGCGTTTTCTAATTTCTTAATCAAGAACTGTAATTGTATGCAAATGTTGGAAAAAAAAAACCCTTTAATTTCTAAGCCATCATCTGCCGACGATTAATTTTAATTTTTAGTTATAAGCTGAAAATAAATTTAGAAAGAATTTTCTTTTAATTTATGAATTTAAGGTAGATTCGAGTTTTTCTTGCTAGTTAATTAAATTAAAATATTAATTTATTTTAAAAAAATTTGGGTTAATTTAATTGGTGAATATTGGATGTGTTATTGAGTTTCATGCATAATCAGTGAATAATAACATAATATCTCTTCATTAAATAAAATAAAAACAAAAGAAGGATTTATAAA
The DNA here is from genome assembly GCF_025698545.1 of Gossypium raimondii. Taxonomy (NCBI): domain Eukaryota; kingdom Viridiplantae; phylum Streptophyta; class Magnoliopsida; order Malvales; family Malvaceae; genus Gossypium; species Gossypium raimondii. The sequence goes on along the minus strand of NC_068571.1, from coordinate 8,543,000 downwards.
TAAATATTACTAACTTTATTTAAATTTAATTTAAAATAGTTAAAAACCAATTTTCAAGAATGAAATGATTAGGGTTTGAAGGTTTACTTTTAAGCATTTGTATTAAGTTGTCGTTCTTGACATTTACAAGGGATGGACACACTTGTTAATATTACTTGTATTCTTGTCCTGCTTAAGCTTTCTTTTTAATTAAATACTAGTAAGTTTAATTAAAATTAAATTAATCAATTATTAATTATTAGTTTTATATTAAAATTGTATTTAATATATTATGTTTTGTTAATTATTAAACTTAGAAATTAGGTTAAACTATATCATCAATCCATGTATTTTTTAAAAATTAGATCTAGTACTTATTCTTAAAATATAAAAAGTAAATCTTCTTATTTTTTTCGATTTAAAAATCTTAATCTAATTATTAATATATTTAGTATTTTTCATTAGAATTTACCAACTTGATATGTTAATCATATTGCCCTTATATTAATTATTAGCTTTTATATCATCGAAGTAGTGGCAAAGCCAAGGGTTGGCAAGGGCACCGACCTCCCTAAATGGAAAATTTTTACATTTAGGCCCCTTTATAATCTATAAAATTTTAAATTAGCAATGGTAAAATTACACTTTGATCCCCCAAAAATGATAAAAAAATTGATTTAATCCTTTAAAATTATAAAGATATAGGCTATTAAAATGGTGAAATTGTATTTTTATTATCGTAAAAATATACAATTTAATTTTATCCCCTCAAAAAAATTATTTGTGGTTTCGCCCCTACATTCAGGAAAAAGTTGACAATTTTTACTGAAAATAGTAATAGTATTAATGTCTGGTTGTTATTATTATTTAATAATTGTATTAAGTTGACAATTCTATAGGCACATTATTGTTATTATTATTTAAAAAAATATTTTTAATTTTTCTTTAATTTTTGGTTGATAACATACTACCACATGGTAGCTTTTGCTAGCTTGTGTTAATCACGTTAGTACGGTTAACGGTCAAACCGATCAACTAATGATTTTCACTAACAAAATGGATCAATTATTTTTTCCAAGTCACTAACGGCTCAATTAGGTTTTTGATTTTTCACCGAGGACTTTTTTTGGTTCTTTAGCCTCTTTTCTTTTTGTACACTACAAATTAGCAGAAGAAGATGTCATTGTTAAGACTTAAACCTTCAATCTTCAATGCCAACACTTGATTGATATTTTTTTATAATTTGAATCAAAATAAATCATATAAAGTATAAATGAATCAATACAAAGATATATATGTAAAAATAACTAAAATTATAAATATAACATTTATATCAATAACAAATGATAAGTATACAAAATATTTTGTCACACCTAAAAATATAGGGGGTTAATTGTATGGGTCAACAAAAAAATAAAATAGGCTTGATGGTTAAGTGTCATTCTCCCATCCTAGAGGTCCTAGGTTCAAGCTCCCTATAACAGCTCATTTTCAGTGGTGTTAGAAATAGTGGTTTCAAGGCCACAATTCCGACCAGTGAGTTAGTATATTGTTATTTATTTATTATCTATAAAGTTATTAAAGTGTTATATTAAAATTTAGTTTGAAAATTTTAATGTTTAAATAGTTAATTAAGTAAAAAGGACTAAATTGTAAAAGCTGCATGTAATATCCCAAAAACTAGGTTAGAAGAAATTGAGTTTTGAAACCAAACATAGTTATTTTTCGATTTGAGTCTAGATTTTGGAAATTCTTGACAAGTAAATTATCTGGTTTAGTGGTTAAGTGTTTTGGTTATGTATGCGAGGTTCTGGACTCGAATCCTGTCTTTTGAAAATTTGCTATTTTTTATTAAACCCCTATTTTTGGACATGTAGGTTATAAGTTAATTTTGATCAATTGATGACAATGATGAGCCTAGTGGTTCAATGGATAAGCTTTTATGTACTTTTTGGGCTACTGTTTGAATCCCTAATAAAGCAATAAGAAAAATGTTTCTTTTCTTTTCTTTTATGTTGCCTTGATAAGTTATTTAGTTTATCTTTATAATTTAAAAATAACTAAACTCATTTTTTAGAAACTCCTCTCTTCTTTGGAACTTCAATTCTTCTCTTTCTTCTGGTTCTTTTTATTTATTTATTTTTTCTTTTTGATAACTCCACTACTAGTTTTGTTGAAGAGATTGTGTATCTCGTCATTTTCAAAAAAAAAAGATTAATAGTGTAAGTTTGTAGTTGAATTTCTGCTAATAATCATTCTTAATCTTTATTTGTTAAAATTGAAATGGTTCTGTTTGTTTTGTTAAATTTCGTTTTTAAGGGTTCAGTTGGTTCTCTTTATTAGGTGTACTTGTATTGCTGAATATGAGCGGGGGTAAGAGTTTAAGTTTGATTTTAGGTTTATGTCGAAAGTTTTCAACTGAACATTGCTTATAAATATGTTAGTTATTGAGATGGTTATGGAGATCATTTGATTAAGGTTTAATTATCTTTTTAGGGACGAGAGTTCATCTGTGTTGCTTCTGTATCGAACCTGTATTAGGTGGGTACCAAAAACCCAAATTTCTGTGATTTACGAACATCAGAAAACATGGCCTTCGATGCCACACGACCGTGTGCCAGGCCGGGTTAATCGTGTGAGGCACTGTTTAGGGCCACACGGGCTAGGGACATGGACGTGTGTCCAGGCCGTGTAACTCACTATTTAGGATCACCTAATCGTGTGCGAGGCCGTGTGAGCCACTAAGAGAGATATATGGGCGTGTGATAGGCCATGTGGGCCACATAGGCCAGACACCTAGGGCATGTGGGTCAAAATTCTAAAAATTTTCCCTAGGACTGTGAACATCATTTGGATCAAATGTAGGCCTTCCATAGGGTCTGTACGATCTATATTCAGCTATAAAACTCAGGAATTGTTGATCTATTAGTGTATAATCTACTATATGTACGTATGTCTGTTTTGATTTAAGATAAGTAAAAATGATTGCTAATGTATAACGTACCCATGTTTGGATGTGTTGAGGTATGTGAATTATCCAGGTACGATCCGTATTCTGCTAAGTTTGATGGTACGCCCCTATGTTACTCTGTTGATTAAGAATATGTGATATCTGAATATGTTGAATTGATCAGTATTAATTATGATTTATAACCATGCATATGACTTCATGGTAATTTGATGTGATCTGTTGAGGTTTGATAAATCTATTTTACCAAGCATGGACTCCCATGCCTATTGATTCTGTTATTGTATGATAACATGAACTCGCATGCCTATTGATTCTGTTATTGTATTAATTATTGCTCTGACTCTGTATATGCATGCCATGACATATTGCATGGGATTTGGGATGATGAGAAAGGAGGAAGTTTTTTACAGTTTAATGATTTGCATTATCTGGTGGTTTATCTACAATTCTGTTCTAGTAGCATTACTGTAATATAGTGGCTTGACCACATGTATCTGATCTTGCAATTTTAACTGCAAATTCATGTGGCACTATCCACAGTTATCTAATGGTGTGATTTGGTTGGACGAGTTCTGGGAAACTTTAGTTTGGTGTGTAGAGGAGATGGGTAGGATGTTTTCTGATAAATTTGCACTCTGATTAGTTTTGAAAATACTCCTTTGACATATACATACATTTATTGTTCTTTTCTACTTTGTTCTGTTCTATTTTGTTGTACTACCATTGTTAAAATTTCTATGGTACCCTGGATCTGTTTCGTGTGGGTTATATGACATCTATTAAGTTCTCTGCGTTACTACGATTTCCATGTTGTGATATATTTATTTGTATTTGATTTTGGTTATATACTGTGCTTTGTAGCTCACCCCTTTATCTTATCTTTATCTGTTCAGGTAAACTTCTAACTTAGGACTGGACGGAGTACAAGAGCTCGAATTGTTTTTTCACTGATGTAACTATGATTTGATATTTTGGGTCTGTAATATGTTTTTTAACTCACATTTCTTTTTGCTAATCTCGTCAATAACTGACAATTTCTAACACGAAACTACAAAATCACATAAGTCGACTAAAATGGATTTTTGGTTTTCAAAGTTAAAACTCCGAAAAGTTTTCCACTACAAATCAAGTAAAGTTTTAAGTGTTTTCTGAATTCTTATCGAAACCTATTTTCAATGCATTGATGTAACTCCTCCAAATTTGGCTTAAACTTCTAGGCCGGGTTTGTAGCGTTACACTGTAAAAGTCAATCGCTATTAGTTAAATTGTACTAAATGGCTATGGAATCAGAATTGAGGGTTTTATATAGTAATTAGACCTATTTAGAATGTAATGGACAATTATGTACATGGTGGGGATATTATTATATATGTTTATAAAGGGATAAATAAGTAACTAAATAAAAATCTAATTAAATATTAAAACATGTAAAAAGATGATATCATCTTTAGTTGTCTTCTTCTACTGATTTGTGTCCACCATTGTTAAGGGAGAAAAGCTTCAAATATTGAAGACATTCGGCCATTGCATATCAAGAAATGGATTAGTTTGTTGATAAACATGTTGGGAAATCTGTCCATATTGTAGTAAATATGTAACTGTTTTCTATTTATTTGAACGATGAATAAATAAATAAAGCTAATGTCACATTTCAATATTATGTCTTTTAAATTTTCTACCTTTTATATTTTACATGCATAACGAAATTGTGACAAGCAAATATTAGCTCATTGATTGTCTAAAGTTCAAACTGAAGATAAGTGACATTACAAAGAATTTTTAAATTGCGAGAAAGACAACTTACTTCACAATCTAAATAAGTCTATAATCCCATAAAAGAATAAAAGTGAGCATTTGATTCAAATACTAAGAAGGATTATTATGTCGTCTACAATTCCAATTGGGGAGATAGCTAATCTTGGCTATTGAAGCAGATGACTCCACGAGTAGAGACATAGATATATTCATTGGTAGAATGAAACATTGGACTGGACCCAAGATGAATTAATTCTGAATCCGTTTGTGAATTAATTCACTTGTGACGTTCATGGTGTGATTTACCCAAATCCTGAGTTAGTCACTGACCATGCGTATGCAACTCATGTGCTTTGATATAAGTGGAGACTTATGCTCTAAAGATGATCGAGCCCATAGACGATATATTGGGTACATGACTTGTGTATGGCATGACTTTACTAGCAACAGTGGAATTCAAACCTCAATTAAAGAGTTAATGATATCCTTTAATTGGCATTGTGTGGATTGATAAATATGGAACGTGGCCACTAGTTGTTTGTTCTCGAACAAGTAATTTATCGCAGTTATTTGTTAACAATGATCATTTTAATCATTAAGAAGACACAATGGTGACAATGGGATAAAATAGGATTATATTGAGTGAATAGATTTAACTAAAAGGAATCAAGGATATTATATAAAGGTAACACACACATGACAAGGTCATTGGACAGAACAGTAGGATGAATTGCTTTCATAAAGAGTATACAATAAGGAGTTTTCAATCATGGTACTTCTTGTGGACTGACTCCATGATTAAGTAATTGCGAATTATCTAAACGATGCTTCTAGACATAATTGCAATCACTAGAGCCTAATTGTATATGTCCGATTGGTCCCTCCGCTGCTTAACAAAAGCTCGATTGGACTGCATTTGAATCAGAATGAAATTCTACGACTTTGGGAATAATTTAATTAAGTCGATTTATTCGATGTGGAATTAAATTAGGTGGTCATAAAAATTGTTTAACTAAAGAATTTGATTAAAAAATTTTCTTGAAAAATTAATTTGAAAATTCTAAGTAATTTTTGGAAAAATTAATTTTGATAAAGTAAAATTAAATTAATCAAATCAATTAAAATTAATATGATATTTTTGAAAGTTAATTTTCAAGTCAAACAATTGGCCCAATGGGAAATTAAACTTGAAAATTGGACCTAAGATCGTAAATTGGGCTTGGAAACCCAAAATCGAGACCAAGACCCAAAAACTGGCCGAACCGGGCCCGGTATGTGAAATTGGGCTGACGATCCAACTAGTGGCTAGCTATACCAGACTGATCGGGTCATCGTTGACCTGAACCGAACAGGAAGCAGCCGAATCGGCTCGGGGTGCCGTAACAGTCTCGCACCTACATTATTGGAACGATAGTGTCGGTGGCTGTGATGACAGCATCCTAGTGGCCGGCAGTGGTTGGTTGTCGGTGATTGAGCAGTGGAAGAGTTACACTCCTACTGAGACTTTACCAGAGAATTTGACTCCGGATTAACTATTCCAAAAATAATATTATTTTAATAGTTTAATATTAAATTAAATTAAATACTTATTTTAATAGTATTTTATTAATTTAATATTAAAGTGATTATCTTAATTTAATATTATTTTAATAAGATTTAATATTAAATTTAATCTAATATTTATTTTGACAAATATTATATTAATTTAATATTAAAGTGATTAAGTTTAATCGTAGTTGAACTCTCTAAAATCTTTCTATATAAGGAAAACCTTGAGTCGTTATTTACACACACTTGATTCAAGAGAAAGTTGTAGAGAGAAAATTCTCTGAAGAGATTATTCTAAAAAATATCTAGAAATATTTTTTTGATTTACAACTTGACTCAAAAGTTTAGAGAAATTGTAAAATTATCGCAGTGGTTATTTTTGCGAAAATTTTTCTGATTCGAAGTGAGCCCACACTCGGTAGACGTGAGCTTGAGCATAGCGAAGAAAATTACTCGGTTGAAGCACTCATCCTAGATGAATCGAAAATGTACAATTTTGATTAAGTGTTTATTACTTTAGATATCACAACCAAGATATTGTTTTGGAAAATAATTAAAACTCTGGTTTTTCCCTAAATTTATATTTCGCTGCATTTTCCTAACTCATTTTTCCAACAAAACGAGGGAAGGAAAAAGTCGTCTAGTAAGCGTCGTCACATGTCATTAGCTATCGTACTTTACTAAGTTCGTATTACATTTTTTTGTATTATTTATATTTAATTTATTACATGTTTAATAATATGAAATTTTAATGATGTGATGATTTATTGGATGAGTAATGATACGAAAGGATAAAGTCGAGTATGAAATGTATTGGAAAACTAGGATAAGCTCGTGTAAACTTAGTAAATAGTTAGGATTCAAATGACATTCCATTTAGGGCATAACAGGCTTCAAGTCGGTGTATTTAGCAGGTACTATGTACCTGTGATGGATACTGTACCAATGGTTTAAGGTCTTGCATATGTCGCAGATTCTTTGAAGCTTGTGTGAGCAGCATCGTGTATCAGTTAATGTCCTTATGTTAGCTCGTGTTAGCATTACCTCTCGTGTATCCAACGTTGATTTACTATTGTTCACCAGGCAAAACAATTGTCTATTAAAAGGAAAAATGGAATGAGATCTCACAATGACTTACATATGGATTCATGATTTTTTAACTTTGTGTTTTAATGATATGAATCATCTAGGTTTAACTGTTTGGGGTAGTTGGATTGATGGATTATGATAAAGGAATTATTAGTTTCATTGTTATGTATGATTTATATTTAAATTGTCAAGTATGATATGTTTGATTTTACAAACTTATTAAGTTTACTCGGAAGCTTACTTTCTTTGGTTTATTTTTTTGTAGATTGTCAACTTTTCATTGTCGATTGGAACGTGTTGGAGATCACACTATCCGTCGACTCATTCGGTAGCTATCTGTTCATTTTGGCTTGGTTATAAATGGCATGTAAATAAGGTTTTGGTTATATAAGTCTAAAGCATTATGATTATATGATGTGTACTTTGAAGATAATGGTCAATGTGATTATGTAAGTTCTATTTGGTAAATTTGAATGTTTGTGGTTTGAGTTGATGAATGTATGAATGGTTGTATAGATGTTTTTAAATGTTTGTTTTTGGTAGGTTTGGTTAATAGGAAACCTTGAAATGCTTATGCTTGAAAAATGACTAATTTGGTTATGGTAAGATATGATCTTATGTATGTTAAGTTAAATGAACATTTTATGGTTTGATTGATGATTGAAAGTTGGAATGTGTTATCTTGCATTTGAAAGATGTTCGAAAGAATTTTACTTATGGTACATGTTATGATTGTATGGTTGTTGTTTATATATTTGAATTATGGTGCCAATGAGGCCATGTTGGTTAGGAACCTAGGTTAAGTGTGAATTGGTATGTTTTGACTCTTTTAGGCACATTTTGGACAGGTTTGATTGTTGGTTATTGCATTGCTTGGAACCCAAGCATTCGAATGTGAGCTAGCTTGATTTTGAAGGAAAATTTGGGCACACACAACCTATGACACGACCATGTGATTCTTTAATTTTGATGCACGTTTTTCCTACACGGTCACAAGTTGTTAAACTACCTAATGACACGACTGTGTGACCCTATTTTGAATCGCACACGGTTTGGCAACACTACCGTGTAACCCTATTTCAAAATGCACACAATAGGGTACGCGATTTCGCGACATGACCGTGTGACCCTATTTTCGAATTGTACACGCGTTGGCCACACGGCTTGGCTATACGATCGTGTGACCCTTGTTTTTAATTTTGTTTCAGATTAGTCCTTAATTGTTTTCAAATTTATTTTTAGGTTCCGTACACTCGATTTAAAGCCCTTTTTTATGAATGCCATGATTGATGATTGGTTATGAATAATTATTATTTAAATTAACATTTTATTAGTTTTTTATGATGTAATGAGAGTCGTAATGTGTTGTAAAATGTCGTAACCCTAATTTGACAATGAAGACGAGTTAAAGGTGTCACACTCCCTTTCTTCCATTTCTTTTCTTTTAAATTTCAGCAACCTAAGATAAAAGTCACACTAAAATAAATAGTATTTGATTTAAAAATTAAAGAATAAAAGTCACAACATACTTGTTCCCCCCTTGTTTAGCCAAGTTTGAGCCCCCTCCTTCTATTTTAATTTTGAGATTTTAGTAACCACAAAATATATACTGTTGAGATTAAAACCTAGTTAAGAAATGGGAAATAGCCCAAACGGTTAAGAGTTAGCATTCCTCCCTTGTAACAGCCCGATTTAGACCTTAGTCGGATAGTGGTTTCGGGACCACAAATTTGAATCAAAAAATATTTTAATATTATTTTCCGTGCTTATAGTATGTGAAGTGATATGTGTGAATTTTTCGTGATTTAATTTATCAATTTGTGTGCTTAATTTGTGAAAAGGGCTAAATTGCATAAAAGTAAAAGTGGCATTCTCATTGTTAATATGCTAATTTGTTATGATTTAATTTATGGGGAGTCCTTAAAAGGTTATTATGCCATTATAAGTTAGTGGACATTTATGTCCATGACTCAAGTGACTTATATTATGATTTAATATAAGGTTAAAATAGTAAAAAGTAAAATAACATATAATAAAATAAAAGAAAACATGAAAGTGGACATGCATATTCATATTTTTGGCCGAATGTGGAAGAAAGAAATAGCCATTGAAGCATTTTAGGTTTCGGCACATTCATAGCTCAATTAAGGTATGTTTTGAGCTCGATTTTTGATAATTTTTACGTTTTTGAGATCGTTGCTTTGTATATTACTTAGCCCATGTTTTAATTTTTAGAATTGATGATGAATTTGAGAATTGTTATTGTTTATAGCTTGAGATTTTTGTTGTTTGATGATGGAAAATAAATCGTTGATGTTTGATTATCATGTTTAATTAAGTGATTTTTGATAAAAAACCAAATTAGGGATTTATTTGTGAAATTAGAAAATTTTGGGGCTTAAATGTGTAATAAATGAAATAAATGAAAATTTTGATGAATTTTGTGTATTTTGTGAGTTTATGAAATATAGACTAAATTGTGAAAAATGTGAATTTTAGGGGCTAAAGTGCAAATTACCCAAATTATGTGTTTGTGGTTTAAATTGAATGAAATGCGTTATTAAATAGCTAAATTTGAATTTATTTAGATCAAGAACAAAAGAAAACAGAATTAGAACGGGGAAAGTTGAAAGTGGTTCCGTTTGTCTTCGTCCAAGGTAAGTTCATAGTAATTAATTGTTGTTAAATTCATATAGAAATGTATTTAATTGTGCCAAATTGAATTATAATAATTACATATGTATATGTCGAATTGATTTAAGTATGGGAGAAGTGATTATGATCTTGAATCGATGGATTTACGATGTCCTAAAGCCTTGTACGAGCCATAGGAATAATGGGGATATATATATGTCATGACATAAAATTCTAATATGAGTTATCGTGTAAGACCACATCTGGGACGTTGGCATCAATTTGGGATTTACGTGTAAGGCCTTATCTAGGATAGTGGCATCGATGTTTGATTACATGTAAGACCACGCCTGGGACGTTGGCATTGGATGAGCTTTCCAAGCTATTCAAATATCCTTATTGACTCCGAATGGTTCAACAGGCAATACTGAGAAATGAATGATTATGCAATAAATGTATCTGATTCGGGTACGTTCGATTTGTTAATATAATTCAGAAATGAAAAGTGAGTATGATTTAAATGACTATATTGAATTACATGACAATGAATGATGCCTATGAAGTAAATGAATATATATATGTTTGAAATGGTTGGTATTTGGCCTATTTGAATTGAATTGTTAACAATCTCAAAATGATTAATTTTCCATGACTTACTAAGCTTTTTAAGCTTACTTTGTGTGTTCATTCGGTGTTTTATAGATTTTGGAAGTTAGTTACGAGCTCGGGGATCGTCAAAAAAATCCATCACACTACCGAACACTATTTTTGTATTTTAAAAGCTTGAATTATAAACTCATGGCATGTATAGGCTAGCATTTGTTTTGGTTGTTTTGAAAGTGTATATAAATACATAAGCCATGCGAAAATGGCATTATCTTTGTGATTGAGCTTGGTTATGTTTGAGTATAATTTAAGCTTATTGTGGTAGTGTGTTTCATAACTTGCTTGAATGATAAATTTGGTTACAATTCAGCTAAAAATGTGGTAAAATAAAGACTTTATATTTGTTTGTATTGGATAATTTTGATTCGGTTTGGAAGTAAAAGAGTATGCATATATGTTATATTTGCATGGGTAAATCATTAGGTACGAATCAAATTAGAATAGTACAAAATTTTGGAGGTTAAATTCGATGGTTGTAAGTAAGGTTATTTGTTTTGGTATGTACATGAAAATGATACATGATTGAGGTTAATTATAGAAATGCAAATAGTACAAGGTTTACTCAATCTTGACTAATAAAATTATAAAGCATAGTAAAGAGTTGTTTTTAGCATAATCGTTCGGAAATGGCTCAATTGATGTATATTTGTTTTAGAAATAGGTATAGATTTAGTATGTAATGCACATGTAAAATCGGCTAAAGTTAGTAAATTGATTATATATATTATGTGCATATGTCTTTGTTGTTAATGTTTGATTTGATAGTTAATATTAGTTGAGTGAGTTGTGTATGAATTAAGTATAGTTTTTCTTTTTATATGGTTATTGCTAGCGAATTTGAAGATAGAATAATTAGTAATGAGTGCATATGATCTTGTTTAAATGGTTTAATTTGATATGGTTCTATGCACATAAACTTGCGACAAGAGAAGATATGTATAATTAGTTGTGAAATGAGGCTTGTCTAGGCATGTTATATATATATTTGGAAATCTACTATGCCATATGGTATTGATTATTAAGTTTAATATACAATTATATTGAAGTGAAATGTTGAATATCTAGTTTATGAAATGTATGTTTTATAATATGCTCCAGGTATGTCGAAAAGTATAAGCTTGGAAGTAAATTTTAATATACAAACGATATGATCATAGTAGTATTAAACTTTGAAATTTTGAATAGATGAGTGTATTTTTTAGAGTGATTTACGAAGTAAAAAAATACTTGTTTTGAGCTGTGTTCTATTCGGTAATGTCTCGTAACCCTAATTCGGCGACGGATACGGGTTAGAGGTGTTACATCCCTTCTATTCCTAGGTTCGAATCATGCCTTTCCCTTCCATTTTCTTTTGAAACTCGACCAATTTTGGGGAAATTGCTAGTGACGCCCCTAGGGTTTACAAACCCTAGGAATTGACCCAATTCTATCCTAATTAGAAATCAAAACTTGCCCATTCCCTAAATTTCAATAGAATTAGAATTCCACCTTGCTTATCTTTTCAAATCCTAATAGAATTTGCTCTCTATTCTCTATTTATTTGCTTTCCATTTTATTTACACCATATTTTTATTTTAATTTTTGATAATTATTTTACTTTCCTGAATCAAATAATCCTCTATTGAATTGTTCTTTCTATCGGGTTTGAAATTGCAATTGATAGCATCCCTATTCTTGCTAAGAATCGGACTTGATTTAGGTGAATCAGATTAAAATTGAGCTTGAGGAACGCGGATTGGACTCCTGGTGAAAGATGTGTGTCTTTTCCTAAGTGAACCAATGGTGATTGTATGTAGGAATAGGGCCACACAGTCTCCCACATGGGCATATGGACCATACGGGTGGACCATACGGCCCCTCACACGACTATGTGCCTAGAAAACCCTAGGCTAGTTCGTGAAACACACAGCTAAGAACCTTTGACACGACCTGCCACACTGTCGTGTCTCCCCTGTAGGTTAATTTTTACCTTTGCCACACAACCACAACCTGTTACACAGCCCAACCACACGGCCTAAAGCACCCTACATGGCTATATGCTCCATGTTTTACAATTTTGTCCAGAAATTTATAATATGTTTAGTTTAATCCCTGTATATTTCATGATTTTTTTAGATTTTTTATTGTTTTCAATTAAGCCTTTTATATTGTGATACTTTGGAATTTGTGATTTAATGATTGAAGTGTTCTGGTTATATTGTATGTGAAATGTATATTACATGCTACTGTCATTGTGAAACAGATAAACTGTTAGTGCTAATATTGTCACAACCTTATTGAATACATGTTAAAGCATGTTTACTACTTGTGTTGAACTGAATACACGTTAAGCATGTTAATTCCTAGAGATCAACTTAATACATGTTAAGCATGATTACTGCTAGCATTGATTTATTCTATTACAAAGTATGTCATACTAGATTACATGGGAGTAAGATGATATGTATGGAGGAAGAGTGGAAATTTAATAATTTGCAAATAGTGTGGTTCGATCATGAACCAAGTGGCTGTTCATTTAATTTGTAAATATGTTTTCCACCCACAACAAGTGGCAGTAGCTGCAAATATGTGGTTCAATCACAAACCAAGTGGCAGCTTGTCTACAAATGTTTTTAACTAAAAATACTAGTGGTTTACCTACAATTTTTATAAAGACAATGACACCTTTTATTTGCAATTATGTTGTGTATCCATAACAAGTGACTGTTTATCTGCAAATCAACGGTGGTTAATCGACAACCCGAAGTTAAAAAGGTTGTATGCTATGCTTTCTATCCTAAGAATAGTTCAATCAGTACAGACAGTAGACAAATCATACAAAATATCAACTTATAGAATAAATCACAATTAATTAGCAATATAGAATATTGACAATTCAAATCAACTAATCAACATAATATTTCAGTGTTCATAGCCATGTATATGTCTTATGAATGTAATGCAATTTCAATTTATCAGAAAAAGTTCCTACTCTGTCGCTACACGCCATAGTAGGAGTTCACCTGAACTCTTCTACCTTTACATCATGTTGTGGACGAACCACTGATCATTGCAGATGAACTATTAATGATTAAATATATTAGTGGATGAACCATCTGTCTATGTAGATAAAAGCTGCTAATACGTTGTGGATGAACCATTGGTCGAGCAGGTGACTGTCGGCTAAAATATTGGTGGATGAACCATCCATTTGTGCAGATAAAAGCTGCTAATATGTTGTGGATGAACCATTGGTTGAGTATATGATTGCTGACTAAAATATGTTGTGGATAAACCACTGGTCTAGCATATGATTGGTAACATGACATGCTTATAACAGATTAATACGGTAACAGTAACATACTTAAAACTAGTCGAAACGGTAGCAATTATCATGCTTAATAGATCATCACAGTAGGAATAAACTATACTTAACACATGTTCGATTTAACTGTAATAGTGGCATGTATCTCATGCAATCAATATCATCATGGTTTGAATAACAATATCAGTTCATTAGAAATACAAAGACAGTAAACATGTAACAATCACATATCATGCATGCACAATAATATTTCAGTTAATCAGATCATGGATTTTACCATTATTCATACCACCAGGGACTTAATTGAATGGATTAAGTCACTAAAAATAGTTTTAGGACTAAACTGAACAATTTACAAAATTTTGAGTAAAACTGTAAAATTTGTAAATCAGGGGTCACACAACCATGTGGAAGTGTTACACAGCCGAGTAATAGACTGTGGCCGTGTGAAAATTGTGAAATTAAGCTACAGGGGAGACATGACCGTGTGGCAGGCCATATGGTTCATGAACTACACTAAGGTTTCCAAGGCACACGTCTATATGCCAGATCGTGTGGCCTTAATCCTAGGAACAATTTGCCCCAACTCGCTTGTAAAAGAATACACACCTATCTCTAAGACTCCAATCCACATTCCTTACGATCAAATTTGATCCGGTGCACCTAAAACGGGTCCTTCAAACAATGTTTATACACGAGTTAACATTTGATTTCAAGATTAATCATATTTATTGAAGGATTTAGCAAGAACCAAGAAAGATCGTTTAATCAATTGCAAGATTATCATTAGACAAAAATTTTATAAAGATTCCAGATCGAACATTGGGATAAATACGTACTTACTGATTATTAGTAAAGATTAAGAATGTTTACTAATGGCAATTATGAATCCGGTATAAAAGTGATTTTAAATCGGAAAAATATTTTGATTCGGGAAGTAAGAATGATTTTCAACAATGGAATGAAATTATGATGAAAAGAAAAGGGGGAGAAAAGAAAAGATGAAGATATAGGAAAAGAGAGAGAAATTCTAATTTAGAATGGAAAATAAAACAAAATCCTAATGTAATTAGGAAAAAGGGGACTAAATACCTAGGGTTTTCAAACTTTAGGGGGTTGCATGGTAATTTATCCTTGTTGCCAAATTAAAAAGGAAATGAGGGGGGTCGCGGCTTGAGTGGCTTGAACATGGGTACACAAGGGGGGAGAAACAAGCTTTAACCATTAAGCCTAAACCTATTACTTGTAAAGTTTTTACTTCGAACAACATATATTTTAGTGTGGTTTTTATCTTAGTTTGTTGAAATTAAAAAGAAAAGAAATGGGAGAGGAGTGACTTGAACCTATGGCCTCTAGGGAGTGCACTAACTATTTAACCATCAAGCTTAAAGCCTATTTCTTAATTATTTATTTCATTTAACCCTCTATATTTTGAAGCGTGACAGAATAGGTAGTTGAGGAAGAAAAAATGAAAATGAAGATGATAGTTGAGGCTTGCAGTGTGAAAATGAAAATGGTTTAGAAAAACCTAAAAATATTATTTACATGGGTTGTGCATATTAAAACTTTTTTTAATGATGAAGGTGTTTCATTAAATTTAGAAAATGCAATGAATGGTTTTTTGTAAACTTGAAATTATATAGGGCTTTTCTATATATTTTTACCACCTTTTTACTTAATAAATATGTTTATCTTGAGTACTTGTTATTAAAATAAGTGAATTTTACTTAATTAGTAATATTGGGCATGAATTTATAAGGTATGTGAAATTGTGCTTAATTAGTAATATTGTTGTTGAAACCATCCACCCTATGGCTATTAATAGCCTTGGTTTGAATTCAAATTTGGGAGACTTAGTCATCACCTTTTCCTTGAAATATGGTCGGCCATGTGTGGTAGAAAAAGAAGGAATTAAAATTCTATTTTTAGCTAACTCTATCCCTTACCTTCACCTATAAATACCATGCACCTATCACTTCTCAAAGCATCCCCCATTCATAACACATCTCTCACAACTCATTGCTCTTCTCTCATTAGCATTTTCTCTACATTTTATTTCCCTTATCCTTCCCTTGCATAGCTGCCCATCTCATTTCCATCATTTCGCCACAAAAGCTGTGTCAAAAGAATTCTTTGGCCGACCACCTTAGGAACTCCTTAGCAAAAGAAGCATCGAGCAAAACAGAGGAACACATCAGTCAAAATAGTTTCAAAAGGCTGTTGAACTGAATCAGTCAGAATAAATCTGAAAGGTTGTTAAACTGAATAGAGTTTACTCTTTCCTCTTATTATTTATTTTAAATTCTATTTGCTAAGATGATTATGTTAATTCAATAAGATCTATTTTATTCATGTTTAACATGTTTATGCCTCAGTCAATCATGTTTTTAATTAATATCAAGATGCATTTAATTCATATGTGATTGGGTGCACTCAGATTAGCTGAGCGATCCTAACTAGACGACGGCTAGTAGACACATAATTGAAAAGTGCAATGCTCAATTTAGATCCTTAAACCCGACTAAGTTGAGGTTCGTTGTAACAACCTGATTTTGACCCTAATTGAAATAGTGGTTTCGAGACCACAAATCCGAGTCAGAAAAATATTTGAATATTATTTTTAGTGTCTATTATATGTTGAGTTATAGGTGTGAAAAATTCGTGTGGAAATTTAATCGTTTTAATGTTCAATTCGATAAAAAGGGTTTAATTGCGTAAAATGAAAATTTAGGGGTTTAATCTTAAATGACAATTAGACCATTTAAATGATAGTGGGTGGCTATGGACAACTATATCCTTATGCTATATGAAACATAAATTATTTATTAAAGGTTAATAAGGTAAATAAATAAAATACTAATATATGTTAATTAAAAACAAAGTAAAATTCAATTTTTATCATCCTTGTTTAGCCGAAACTAGAGAAAAGAAAGAAGAGAAAAACACAAGCATAGGTTCGGCCATACTCAAGCTTGATTTAAGGTTCGTTTTAGCTCGGTTTTTTATAATTTTTACGTTTTTTAGATCGTTGCTTTGAATACTTCAAAACCCATGTCTTAATTTTGTGAATTGTTGATGATTTTGAAATGTGCCATTGATGAATGCTTGAAATTTGTGATAGTTGATGATGAAAAATGAAAGATATGTGATAGATTAACATGTTTTGTCTTTGAATTTTTAGTGAATTTGAGTAATTAGAGCTAAATTGTGAAAATAAATTTTTGAGGGACTAAAATGTGAAATAAATGAAATGTGTGGACTTGTATGAAGACAAGGAACATTCGGCCCTAGCTTAGTGTGGGCAAATTTTGTGTATTTTGTGCAAAAAGGACTAAATTGCAAAAAGTGTAAAATGTCAGGGGCAAAATGGTAATTTGTCCATTTATGTATTTTTGGATTTAATTGAATGTTTTGATGAATAAAAAGGTTAAATTTGAATATGTTTAGATCAAGAAATGAAGAAAATGGATTTGGATCGGGGGAAAACGAAAGTAGTTGAATAGTTGATCGTGTCCGCTGATATCCGAGGTAAGTTTATTAGCTATTTAATTTTATTAAATCAGTTTATATGTATGAATATCAAATGTATTTATGTTGAATTAAAATTAAAATTATATAAATCGAATGAAAAGTATGAAAATTATGTATATATATATGTTAGGTTCAAATGAGTATGAATATACAAATATATATACATCAATGTCCTTGTAAATAATTTAGGTATGGAACAATATGTATGTATATATGTCAATAAAGTTTGAATTTAGTTAATGTTGTTTGTTTCATATGTTTACATGATGTTTGAATAAATATATATAAAGATATATATATGTGTATCAAATATTTGTATAAGTTGGATTGAATAAGCATATATATATGAATAAATAATTATATTGAGTATAAGTATGAAATTATATTTATATATATGTGTTAATTTCGAATATGTATGTGTATAATGTATAAAGTACGAGTTCTTGTTTGAAAATAAGTATAGAAATATATATATTTGTTAGATTTGAATAAGTATACGTGTGTATATATATAAGATCTTTTTTGAAATTAAGTAAGAATTTATTTATGTACATTATAAATTGGAATATGTTTATATATCATGCAGTATAATTTCTTGTGCCAAAGTTAGTTTTGGAGTTATATATGTATATATGAAGTCGAATACGTATGTATATATATGTATAAGATTTGCATTAAATCAAAAGTATGAAATTGTTATCCTAGTTTATATTAATATGTTTGAATGTTAAATGTATATTTTCAAGTATAAAATAAGTTGAATATTATGATAGTAATATTAGAAATCTATAGTATAAATATATATATATATGTTTTCAGTTGAATCATTGAATTAGTAAGTTGGAATTGATGATCGAGTTTATTATATATCCATGTGTATCAAAGTAAATGAGTTATAAATTTTAAACAGAATCTTTGTGCAGGAATTTTGTATACATATATAGCTCGAAAATGATTATATCTTATGCGATCTGAATCAGGTTATAAACCTAGCAGGCTAAGTGCCGGTGATCTGTATCAGGTTATAAACCTAGCAGGCTAAGTGCCGGTGATCTGAATCAGGCTATAAGCCTATCAGGCTAAGTGCCGGTGATCTAAATCAGGCTATAAGCCTAGCAGGCTAAGTGCCGGTGATCTAAATCAGGCTATAAGCCTAGCAGGCTAAGTGCCGGTGATCTGAATCAGGCTATATGCCTAGCAGGCTAAGTGCCGGTGAATCTGTTAAATTAAGTGATTATATGCATTTGATATATATATATGATTTTGGTTATATGTAATGGATAAGTATATGAACATTTGTTTATATGTATTTGATGAGCATATAAATGTTTGAATCTTTGTGTTTAGTGAGTAGGCACATATATTGGTTGTTATGAAATTGTTGGATATATGTATGCATTCGGCATATATGGATTATAAGTATAGATGTGCATTTGGCACATGTAGTTGATAAGTAAAATATATGCTTTTGACATATGTATTTGAAAGATCATAGATATGCACTCGATGAAGTGCAAATGATAAGTATACTAGCAATCAGTTTATGCAATTAATGATTATGTTTGTAACTTGATTATAAGCATATAATGTATATACATATGTTCGTCTATATGTATTAGTTAGATATACATTCTTTTGATATAAACAAAATGACTTAAGATAGCAATGTATGGAAAGTAATGATATTTGATAATTGTGATCTTAAAAAAAAATTACTTAAGAAATTATATGATTCTTTTATATGTATTTTAGATATGCTATAAACTTACTAAGCTATAAAAGCTTACTTTGATTGTTTTTGTCCATTTGTTTTATAGATAAAAAAAAACCAAGCTGCAGACTCGGGGATCGTCAACAAATATCATCACTTTATCTACTGTCTCGGTATTGAAATGTTTAAATTTTAACTTATGGCATGTATAGGCTAGATAATATTTTGGGAGTTGTACTTTAATGTACTATATATATATAATTAATAGCCATACGAAAATAGCTTATTTTTCTTATGGTTTAACTGAACTGAAATGTTATGTTTTGTTATAAACGATTAAAGTAGAATTTATAATTATATTTACTTAATATTTGACTAATCTTAACATAGGTGTTAAATACTTGAATTCTACTGAACGTCTGTGTTGAGTTGTGTTTTGTTCGGTAACGCCTCGTAACCCTAATTTGTTGACGTAAACAGGTTAGGGGTGTTACATTCGTAATATCTTTAGTTAGCTCTATTGTCTTGCATAGTTTTTAGGTTATGTAATTAAACTGTTGCAAACATAAATGTCCCCGTGACCTTACATAAATTCTAAGAAACCCTTAGTTAATATGATTAGTAAAATGCATATTTAACTAAGTAAAAGACTCCGAAAGGACTTAATTTGGTTTCCAAATTCATGAAAGATCGAGTTGCCATGGAAGTATTTTCGAATATTGTTAAGCATGATAAAGTAAATTGAATTGATTAATGTAATTATCCTAGCCCATTTAATGTTGATTGTTTTTGTTGCTAAAGTCATTCATTCATACATTTAGGTAAATTGCATCTATACTAGAATTGCATAGGGATAAATCTTTCCATTAAGTTAGTTTTACTTGGTTTAATCATCACCATCCAAATTATTGAATTTTACATCAAATTGTGTGAAGTTATCATTTTACAAATATTTGGTTAAGCTTATACAGTCCTTTTGGAGACGACAACTCATTTACTTACTTATTACTTGAACGACTATATACACTTGGACATATTTCTTGTTACATTCTTGCATGTAAGGCTGAGAAAAAAATCAGACTAAATCAAGAAATTGAGTCGAATTGGTAATCCAGTACGATTTTGATTAGATGATTTCATTCAACTGTATCAATTTGGTTTGGTTTCAATTTATTGCATTGGACACTGAAATGTCCAAAAAAACCCCGTTTAAAATTTCTAAAAAAACTCAATATTTTTTTGAACATATAAACCAAAAGCAAAATTATAGCTTTTGTTATGCTTTTGCATATTCTATAATCAAATAAAAATAAAAAACCTAAATATAATTTAGTGTTAGTCTCCCACAATTCATTGCTTATTTATTATTGTTGTTAAAACTTTCAAGAATTCAAGTGTTCATCTCTTTTTGCTTATTGTGTCTTGTGTTCTTTTCTCTATTATTATTGTAGTTAATAATTCTAAAATTTTAGCAATGATTATATCATTTCCAAGATGAGTGTTTTTTTGTTGTCTTACACATTAAAAATTAAAAAATACAAATAATTTAACATTTGATTATGTTTAGTGAAGATTAGGAGTGATCAAACCAAGGTTTAATCACATTTTAATAAATATTTATACTTATAGATTTTACAAATTATTTTTTAAATAAATATTGTTGACACCATTTTTTGATGAAAACGAGGTCGACTTGGATTTGAAAATGAAACCGAAAAACGGGAGTCACCACCGATCTTTTTTGATGAGGTATGATCGGATCACCTTGAAAAGTGGTTGTTTTTAATAAACAGTTTAATTTTATTAAAACAACGAGTTTGGTCCACGAAATTCAGAAAACAGGTTTGGGAGTCGGTTACATACGAGGAAGGATTAGCACCCTCGTAACGCCTAAAAATTGGTACCTAGTTGATTAGTTAATGTCTTAATGTCGAAAAAACTGAAAATTTTGAAGAATTTTAAAAATACGATCCTTGTATTAAAATGTTGAAAATTTTTGGGAAAAGGGGCATATTTCACGTTAATCGAGAAAGAAAGCATCATATCCAGTAAGTTAGGACACAATGTCTCGAATTCCCGATATGCGAATGAATGCCAAAATTTACTTATTTAAAAGATATTTAGCTATCTCGGATTTTAAAAAAAGGATCACGACCAGTAAATTAGGACACGATCTTTTTCTAATTCCTGAGATCATTTAAAACTCGAGTTTGAAAATATTCACGTGTTTAGATTTATTGTGATAATCGAAACCCAGTAAGTTAGGGCACGACTTTCTCAAATATAAATGTAAAATACTGCCTTTATTATTTTAGAAAAAATCTCATCTCGGTAAAACATCGTGTCATATCCAATGCATTAGGACACAACGTATCGAATTCCCGATAATGAGCTTTTATTATTATATATTTTTTAAAAGAGTAATCTCGATTATTTAGATTCAATGAAGAAAATTAGAACCCAATACGTTAGGGTTCGATTCTCTTGAAGATCCCAAATACCAAGTATTACTTATATTTTTAAAAATTTCTTTTTTGACAAATCCGAGTAAAGATGGATGTAAAATAATGATAAAGATGATAATGAGAATAAAATAACATGAGCAAAACAAATTATACACGAACAATAAGATTAATATAAAGAGCAATCGTGCAAGCACAATAATAAATAATAAGCAGATAAAAACTAGAGCAGGAAAATAATGAGACATATGAATGGACAAAATAAAAAATTATATAAAAAATATAAAAGATACATATACATATATATAATCATGAAAATATGAAAAACATATGCATGTACACATATTTAAAACTATTATACAAGAAAATATATGAAGCATATATGTACGTACATGTATACGTATAGAACCATCATCAAATATATAAAAGTATATATAAGCAGGTATTTATGAATCATAAAATATAAAGAATATAAACAAAATATATATTGAAAGTATAAGGAATAGGTAAGAATTAGGGGTGAGCATTCGATCGAATCGAATCGAATCAAATCGAAAATTTTCGAGTTAATCGAGTTTTCGAATCTCATTTTATCATCCTAACTTTATTTGAAGTTTTCTCGAATCGAGTCGAGTGAGATGGAATTCGAATCGAATCGAATTGAATATATTTGTTCGAGTTAAATTTTAAAAAATAATTTTGGGTCCTTGTAACCATTGTCACCCATCGTAATAAAATTTGTCCACCTTAATCAAATTTTTTATTAACTTTCATCACTTCATAATTTATTTATTAATTTTTTATATATTGGTTAGCTTCTTTGCTTGCTTAATTGTTTTAATTATCTTGATTCTTGTCACTATGTATTTTAGAATTAAAAATATATTAAATGTAAAAATATGATTTTTAATAAAAGTTATTTAAAAATAAAATGTGAAATTGATACCAATATAAAATTTTAACACGAATATTTTATGGCATAATTAATAATTCAATTTTAATATAAATATTCAATATGACTAAACAATTCAATAATATAAATAATGTAAAATGTAAATTTTAATTTAATAGTATAAATAGTAGATATAAATAAAATTATTACTATTTATGTTTAGTGATTTTTTTGGATAATTTTGATTTTTATTTGAGAGTAAAGGGTAAGAAGTAAAAGTTTAGGGGGAAAATAAAAAGTTTTGGGGAATAAAAGTTTGAGGGAAAGTAAATAGGGGGGAGTAAAATTTTGGAGGGAAAATATTAAAAAAAAATTGGAGGGGGAGGGTTTGGGATAGATGGGAGGTGGGATGGGATGGGAAGGGAAAAAAAGTTTTAGGGGAAAAGTGGGAGGGAGTAAAAATTTTGGGGGAAAATAAAAGGTTTTGAGGGTTTTTGGGAGTAAAATTTTGAGAAAAAATAAATGGGAGAGTAAAATTTTGGTGGGAAATGGATTTTGGGTAGATTGGGGGGAAAGTGGGAAGTAGTAAAAATTTTGAGGGAAAAGTAAAAAGGTTTAGGAGTTTGGGGTAAAAATGTAAAATATTATAGTTTGATATTCGAATTATTCGAATTTGAAAACTCAACTCGATTCGAACTCGAAATTCGAAAAAAAATTCGAATTGATTCGAATAACTCGATTAACTTGAATAACTCGATTCGTTTAACTCGAAATTCGAATTTTTTTTCGATTTTTTCGAGTCGAATCGAGTTTTGCTCACCCCTAGTAAGAATATATATATATATATATATATATATACATTTATGAAAATGGAATATATAGACACATATGTAGGTATGTATAAATAAAATATAGAAACATATATGTATGCGTATATATATAAAAATATACATGGGTATATATACATTTATTATGAAAATAAAGCTAAAATAATAAAAAAAAACTAGTTAATGCATTATTAAAATTATAATGACTAAATACATGGGAAATAAAACTAATAACAATTAATAATAATAGCAGTAATAATAATAATAATAATAATAATAATAATAATAATAATAATGATGATGATGGTAATAACATTAAAATAATAAAATTGCTAAAAAAGACCAAATCAAAGTAAAAATAAAAAAACTGGGTGAATTCGAAATAAAAAAGAGACGAAAATGACTAAATTGTGACACGCGTCGAAAGAGGGGGGACCGAAACAGTAAATAAACCAAAGTCCCAAAACGCAGCGCTTCAGCGGACCAAATTGAAACAAAAATAAAACATTGTGGCTAAATTAAAATAACAGAAAATAACAAAAAAGGACCAAATTGCAACGCATTGCAAATTCGGAGGGACTACGCGCGTAAATATCCCATTTTAAGAAAACACGCGGATCCTCCCCCAGGGTCGGGTCACCACGCCGGTCAGGGCCAAAATGGCGTCCTTTTGGCCCCTAACCCCTAAGGGCAAAACGGCGTCGTTTTAATAAGTTTATTTAAACTAATATTTTAACAAAAAATCATTTAGCAGCAGGAAATAAAAAAATTTACTTTTCTCTCTGTTTCTCAAAAACCCGATGTCCCCTCCCCCTTTTGAGTCCGGCCACGGAGCCGGTGAACTTGCGCGAAGGCCTCGCCGTAGCCTCGCCACAGCATTGCCATGCCGGAAAAATAGAAAGAAAAGATAAAATCAGATCTCCCCTTTTCTTAACTCGTTTCCCCTTTGACGCGGCCTAAACGAAACCCCAAAGGGTTTCTACAGCCTTGGCGCACAGAGGGAAACATGGACGGTGGCGTGCCGCAGGTAAAAAGGTACCCCATTTTCGATTTTTTTAGATTTTAAAGAATAGAAATCGAAATAAAAAAACTATGAAAAGTAAAAGAAAATAGAAAAATAAAAGGCAAAATCACCTTCAAAGATTTTTTCTTTTTATTTTCTGAGATTGTTTATAGAAAAGGGGAAGCCGAACCCCTTACAATGATAATATTTGGCTTTTTATAGCCCTAAATTACATGTTGCTTGCTATTATTTTTCTTTTTTCTGGTTGTTGTTGTTTGCGTGTCTTGCAGGTGACGACGCAAGTGGGCATGGCGGTGGGCAGGTTCGACAGTGGTGGCAGTGGCTGTTGGTGATGCGACTGGTGTGCGGCGCCTAGGGTTTCAGTAGTAGATTTTTTTGAGAAATTGGGCTTTGATTTGGGTTAGGTTTAGTTGGGCCGATCGGGTTTGGGCTGGTTATTTTGTAATTGGGTTGGGTGGCTGAGGTTAATGTAATTGGGCCTGGGTCGGTTATTGTGCTGATTGGGTTAGTGGGTTGGGCAAAATAATGGGCTGTACAGTTGCCCCTCTTTGGTCGTTGTCGTGTAAAGAGAACAAAAGATCTAGAGAGACCAATATTTTGCCTGGTCTCGTCGAGTCTTGACTTCTCTTGACGATTCTCTTCAAGTAGCTTCACTCCAGTCCACTGTGCCTTGTTGCTTTAATCCACTCTACTACACTTCAGAAAGATTTGACTTGTAGCTTTAATCTTCTTCACAGCAACTTCAGGGGAACCAAATTTATGGTTTCAGTCTGTTCCACTGCAACGTCAGGGAGATAAGACTTGCTATGATAGATTTAATCCGACCTACTGCAACTTCAGAGGTATAGGCATTGGCGCTTCGGCTCAGCAACATCGGGGAGATAGAATTACTGGCTTCAATGTACTCCACTGTAACCTTAGGGAGGTAAAATTCGCCATATTCGATCTACTCCACTACTGCTTAGGGAGATAAGATCTGTAATCTTCAATCTATTCCACTACTGCCCAGGGAGATAAAATTACTGGCTTCAATGTACACCACTATAACCACAGGGAGGTAAAATCCGCCATCTTCGATCTGCTCCACTACTGCTTAGGGAGATAAGATCTGAAATCTTTAATCTATTCCACTACTGCCCAGGGAGATAGAATTATCGGCTTCAATGTACTCCACTGTAGTCATAGGTAGGTAAAATCTGCCATCTTCAATCTGCTCCACTTTAGGAGATAAGATATGAAATCTTCAATCTATTCCACTACCAACCAGGGAGATAGAATTATCGACTTCAATGTACTCCACTGTAATCATAGGGAGGTAAAATCTGCCATCTTCAATCTGCTCCACTTTGGGAAATAAGATCTGAAATCTTCAATCTATTCCACTGCCAACCAGGGAGATAGAATTATCGGCTTCAATGTACTCCACTGTAATCACAGGGAGGTGAAATCTGCCATCTTCAATCTGCTCCACTTTGGGAGATAAGATCTGAAATCTTCAATCTATTCCACTGCCAACCAGGGAGGTAGAATTATCGGCTTCAATGTACTCCATTGTAATCACAGGGAGGTAAAATTTTCCATCTTCAATTTGCTCCACTTTGGGAGATAAGATCTGAAATCTTCAATCTATTCCACTGCCAACCAGGGAGATAGAATTATCAATCTTCTCCGGTTTGTTCTCTGGGGAACATGACCTGTATAATTCATTTTATGAACCTAATTATGCCTAGTGATTAGGATGTCATGATCAGAATGAGTCAAATGCTCCTAACTAGGTATGTATGAATGATGTTTGCATGACTGCAGAATGTCATTTTTTTACAACGAAGTTATCATTGTTCGAAGTTTATTAAGGCTTTATCACTGACGTGCTACAACGCCTTCTTGCCCGGCAAGCATCTCTAAAGAAACACTTAATCATATTGCCCCCACCATGAACTTCAAAGTTCAATCCAGTGGGCCATAAAATTTACACCATCATTCTCTCCCTGTAACCCAAGGGTAGAAAGATATGGCTTTTTCTCAATCTTCTCCTATTGTAATTAAGGATACAGAATGTGAAGCTCTTTGGTCCTTTATGCCATTCTAATGGTGTCATACCAAATGCTCATGCACAAAATGAGGAATTTCTTCTCCGAGGAAACCTCTTCCTATTGCCTGGTGGTTATTGCTTGCTTCTTTATTGAAGCCTTATTACCGATACGACATCTTGTCATTTTGTTCAATCTATGTTTTTGTTAACAAAATCCAAAGAGAAAGTCTTACTTTAAACTCTTCTTTCTCAGTTTTCCATCCTTTAAACTTGGTGCGTTCTAAACAATAGTCCTGTTTCAGGTTCCTCTATTATTTAGAAACTTTTAGAGTAATATACAAAACTTCCTTTGTGAAAGTTTTATTAGTCCATTAATCATTATTCCAATGCAACATGCTTGCAAAAAGGGGTCATAACAATGGATAAGAATAAAATTGGTTCTGAGCATAGCTCGAGAGGAATAAATCATCAAAATAACAAGAATAAAAGGAGAATTAATTGGGAACACGCATCTTGAAAAAGAATGAAGCATTCCAAGAACAAGAAATTCAATATAAATAGTATGAGGACTAGATGCCCCAGATATCGCAACTTGAACTTCTCTGTACAAACTCTTTGAAAAATCATTTTGAGTTTGACATGTGTTTAGGAGATCTACAGGACTTTGTAGATGCCCCAATATGTTGCCTACCCTTTCCTATTGATTCAAGTATAGCAAGATTATCACATGCCCCAATTTGATCAAAATTTGGGCTACTCTGATCACCATCATACCCCAATTTGATCCAAAATTTGAGTCGCTCTTTTCGGGTTTTCAACTCAAGTCCGCTTTGGTCTCAAGGCGCCCTTTGCAGGTTTTCACCTTGGCCTCTCCTTTTTCTTTTCATTTCTTCTTTCTTTTCTTCTTTCCTTTCTTTTTTCTCTTTTCTCTTTTTCTCTTTTTTCTTTTTTTCTTTTTTGAATATGAACTTATAGGATTAGGCATGTCCTTATTATCCTTTCCGATCAAGATTGAAGCTTTTCCAGATAAGGCCTTCCTAGTTTGGCATTCATTTTATATGGGAAGGATCTTCTTCAATACCATATCCCTTCTCATGGAATTCTCTAGGGCGAACCTTTTTTATGAGCTTGCATCATTTGCTTTTGGCGCATTTGACCATGATGGATAACTTTGAACATTCCTCTTCAATCAGGATTGGATCCAAAAAACTCAGAGAGAAATAATCTTGCCTTCAATAGGCAAAACTGCGATAGGCCCAAGAGAACGGCATTGCCCCGGTAGAGTGTTTTTTTCTTTTTTTTACATTGTTCACTTTGGGGCGACATGGTGTTATTCTTGAACTGACTACAAAATTTTGATATTGTGTCGTTGTTCAAATTTGATGCATTGTCAGATATGATCCTTTTTGACATTCCATACTAACATATGACTTTTCAAGGATTTGCTGACTGTCGACTTCGTGATACTGGCATGTAAAGCGGCTTCTACCCACAAAGATAAATCGATGACCGCCTGAATCTTTTTGGCTAGATTGACTCAATGACCTTCATGGCCCACATAGGGAGAAGTCATGGATTCCAATGATTCTTTGTAGGGTAGGATCTGTTTTTCATCTTATTCTACCATCCTCAATAAGTCTGGAGATAGGCTACAATCTATGTCATCTTCAAAGCCGTGAGATCCCTCTAAACACATGTCTCACTCAAAAGGAGATTCTGAGTTTGTAGCAGTGTCATTCGTGTCGTTGATATTTAGGGACCTATTGTAGGTACAAAAGAATATACAAAGAATGTATGAATTTATGAATAATCATTTGTACAGTATGATTATGAATGAATAAAATAATGATTTGGAAGGAAATCTAAAAGAATGAAAGAATCAACAATAATTATTTGTAAAGAATGAAAGAATATTGGGTCAAAAATGATAGCAAAGATGCATTTCATGAAAATAATGACGTTCAGACATAAGCCTATTTCACAAATGAGTTCTTACTGCCTCTAGGCTAAAAGCAACAAGTGTGTTCTGAATATTACTCTAAGTAAGCTCTAAATACTGCAAAGATTTCTTCTGCAGTCCGATTATTTAGAACACTCCCAAGTTTATAAGGGCGGATATCTAACAAGGTCTCTTTTCAGTTGTCTTCATGTATGACATTGATATGAACATTTTTTTGATGCATTCACAGAAATCTATCTTGTTGGACCTTAGCTAACCGCTCTTGTATTTGCAGTTGTAGTTGGTCTTGCTCCCCTTTGGAGTCGTTCAAGTTTTTTTCAATCTTTGGTCCATGTTTTTTTGTTCGGGTACCGTAGGGGTGTTGGTTTTCCAGGTTAACTGAAATAATTTTATTCAATTAGAGTCTTTTAATGGTCCTTAATGCACATGATGTTATGTAATGCAAATGCATGAAATGAATGCAAAAAGAGACGATTCTTGGTTCAATTCTTATTAGAACAACTTTACTAGAAAACAAATCTCTTTACATAAAGCGGATATATATACGGCCTTGCCCTCATAGGTGGAGACATTCGATCCTCTTCTTCATTCGAGCGTTAAGATGAATCTCACAAACTCTTCAAAAGGGAGTATCTTCTATCTCCTTTTTGCTTGATCCGTGCCGTGACTCATTGCTCACTCATCCTCGTGATGCTCGTTGACTTCTCTTTAAGAAAGTTCAGCGGCTCTTGAATAATCTTTGTCATCTTGAATTCTTGAGCAATGGAGCAATGGTCGTGTAGTCCTCCATTAAACTATCCTCATTCTCTTATCACGTTTTTTTAGACCATATTCGGACAACCGTATTATTATCCACTTTATCAAGAAACCCATTCCCTTATGACAAGCTCTCTATTTAACAACCGAACGTGAATCAACACCACTTTTATGATGAAAATGCAATGCAATCATAGCAAAAAAGAAAACAGGTTAGTACAAAGCAAAAGCAAGCAAGAATAAATAGAACACCTATTCGGGTGAATACTAGGGGTTCGAAGTGGTTCTACCTAGGGTGGGTTCCTAAGGTTCACTATATGAGGTTTGGCTCTAAAGTAAGGTTACCCGAACAGCAGATTCCTCGATCTTCACCCATTATAGACTCATATAGACCGATTTCAGTTCAGGGGAATACATTTCCCTATGGCTACACGGAGATTTGGGCCGATCGGGTTTGGGCTGGTTATTTTGTAATTGGGTTGGGTGGCTGAGGTTAATGGTAATTGGGCCTGGGTAGGTTATTGGGCTGATTGGGTTAGTGGGTTGGGCAAAATATTAGGCTGTACAAATATATTAATTGAGATTTTATTTATAATTGAAAAAATTAAAATTGTCAAATATAAAATAAAGATATTTTTATCTACATAAATTCAAAAAGCTCAAGATCCAAAAATAATATGAAAACTGGAATCCGAACCAAACCGATTTAGTACGGTTCGATAATAACTGATTTCATATTTCTTCCAATGTTTCGGTTCTTTTTTCTTTTTTTTTCGGAAAGCTTTCCAACATATAAGCAATCAAAATTCTTTTACATTTAGATTCTTTTGTAATTAATTATTTATATTTAAGATTTTTTTTATAGAATTATGTTTTTATTTAAATTAATATTTTAATTTTGGCAAAAAAATATTTTTATTTTCGTTTTCATTAAGCTAGATTTTTATTGACTTTCACAATGTTTTAAATTATTATTTATTTAAAATAAAAAAATAAATATTTTTATTGCTTATCTTTTCAAATCCTAATAGAATTTGCTCTCTATTCTCTATTTATTTTCTTTCCATTTTATTTACACCATATTTTCATCTTAATTGTTGATAATTACTTTACTTTCCTGAATCAAATAATCCTCTATTGAATTGTTCTTTCTATCGGGTTTGAAATTGCCATTGATAGCATCCCTATTCTTGCTAAGAATCAGACTTGATTTAGGTGAATCAGATTAAAATCAAACTTGAGGAACACCGATTGGACACCTGGTGAAAGATGTGTTTCTTTTCCTAAGTGAACCAATGGTGATTGTATGTAGGAATAGGGCCACACAGTCTCCCACATGGGCATATGGACCATACGGGTGGACCATACGGCCCCTCACATGACTATGTACCTTGAAAACCCTAGGCTAGTTCGTGAACCACACGGCTAAGAACCTTTGACATGAACTGCCACACAGTCGTGTCTCCCCTATAGGTTAATTTTTACCTTTGCCACACAACCACAGCCTGTTACACAGCCCAACCACACGGCCTATAGAACCCTACATGGCTATGTGTTCCATGTTTTACAATTTTGTCCAGAAATTTATAATATGTTTAGTTTAATCCCTGTATATTTCATGAATTTTTTTAGATTTTTTATTTTTTTTCAATTAAGCCTTTGATATTGTGATACTTTGGAATTTGTGATTTAATGATTGAAGTGTATATTACATGCTACTGTCATTGTGAAACAGATAAACTGTTAGTGCTAATATTGTCACAACCTTATTGAATACATGTTAAAGCATGTTTACTACTTGTGTTGAACTAAATACACGTTAAGCATGTTAATACCTAGTGATCAACTGAACACATGTTAAGCATGATTACTGCTAGCATTGATTTATTCTATTACAAAGTATGTCATACTGGATTACATGGGGGTAAGATGATATGAATGGAGGAAGAATGGAAATTTAATAATTTGCAAATAGTGTGGTTCGATCATGAACCAAGTGGCTGTTCATTTAATTTGTAAATATGTTGTGCACCCACACCAAGTGGCAGTAGCTGCAAATATGTGGTTCGATCACAAACCAAGTGGCAGCTTATCTACAAATGTTTTTAACTAAAAATACTAGTGGTTTACCTACAATTTTTATAAAGCCAATGACATCTTTTATTTGCAATTATGTTGTGTATCCATAACAAGTGACAGTTTTTCTGCAAATCAGCGGTGGTTAATCAACAACCCGAAGTTAAAAAGGTTGTATGCTATGCTTTCTATCCTAAGAATAGTTCAATCAGTATAGACAGTAGACAAATCATACAGAATATCAACTTATAGAATAAACCACAATTAATTAGCAATATAGAATATTGACAATTCAAATCAACTAATCAACATAATATTTCAGTGTTCATAGCCATGTATATGTCTTATGAATGTAATGCAATTTCAATTTATCAGAAAAAGTTCCTACTCTGTCGCTACACGCCACAGTAGGAGTTCACCTAAACTCTTCTACCTTTACATCATGTTGTGGATGAACCACTGATCATTGCAGATGAAATATTAATGATTAAATATATTAGTGGATGAACCATCTGTCTATGTAGATAAAAGCTGCTAATACGTTGTGGATGAACCATTGGTCGAACAGGTGACTGTCGGCTAAAATATTGGTGGATGAACCATCCATTTGTGTAGATAAAAGCTGCTAATATGTTGTGGATGAACCATTGGTTGAGTAGATGATTGCTGACTAAAATATGTTGTGGATAAACCACTGGTCTAGCATATGACTGCTAACATGACATGCTTATAACAGATTAATACGGTAACAGTAACATACTTATAACTAGTCGAAACAGTAGCAATTATCAGGCTTAATAGATCATTACAGTAGGAATAAACTATACTTAATGCATGTTCGATTTAACAGTAATAGTGGCATGTATCTCATGCAATCAATATCATCATGGTTTGAATAACAATATCAGTTCTTTAAAAATACAATGACAGTAGACATGTAACAATCACATATCATGCATGCACAATAATATTTCAGTTAATCAGATCATGGATTTTACCATTATTCATACCACCAGGGACTTAATTGAATGGATTAAGTCACTAAAAATAGTTTTAGGACTAAACTGAACAATTTACATAATTTTGAGAAAAACTGTAAAATTTGTAAATCAGGGGTCACACAGCCATGTGGAAGTGTTACACGGTCGTGTAATAGATTGTGACCGTGTGAAAATTGTGAAATTAAGCTACAGGGGAGACACGAGTGTGTGGCAGGCCATGAGGTTCATGAACTACACTAAGGTTTCCAAGGCACACGTCTGTGTGCCAGATCGTGTGGCCCTAATCCTAGGAACAATTTGCCCCGACTCGATTGTAAAAGAATACACACCTATCTCTAAGACTCTGATCCACATTCCTCACGATCAAATTTATTCCGGTGCACCTAAAACGGGTCCTTCAAACAATGTTTATTCACGAGTTAACATTTGATTTCAAGATTAATCATATTTATTGAAGGCTTTAGCAAGAACCGAGAAAGATCATTTAATCAATCACAAGATTATCATTAGAAAAATTTTATAAAGATTCCAGATCAAACATTGGGATAAAAATACGTACTTACCGATTCTTAGTAAAGATTAAGAATGTTTACTAATGGTAACTATGAATCCGGTAGAAAAGTGATTTTAAATCGGAAAAATATTTTGATTCGAGAAGTAAGAATGATTTTCAACAATGAAATGAAATTATGATGAAAAGAAAAGGGGGAGAAAAGAAAAGATGAAGATATAGGAAAAAGAGAGAGAAATTCTAATTTAGAATGGAAAATAAAACAAAATCCTAATGTAATTAGGAAAAAGGGGACATACCTAGGGTTTTCAAACTTTATAGGGTTGCATGGTAATTTATCCTTGTTGCCGAATTAAAAAGGAAATAATAGGGGTCGTGGCTTGAGTGGCTTGAACATGGGTACACAAGGGGGGAGAAGCAAGCTTTAACCATTAAGCCTAAACCTATTACTTGTCAAGTTTTTACTTCGAACAACATATATTTTAGTGTGGTTTTTATCTTAGTTTGTTGAAATTAAAAAAGAAAAGAAATGTGAGAGGAGTGACTTGAACCTTTGGCCTCTAGGGAGTGCACTAACTATTTAACCATCAAGCTTAAAGCCTATTTCTTAATTATTTATTTCATTTAACCCTTTATATTTTGAGGCGTGATAGAGTAGGTAGTTGAGGAAGAAAAAATGAAAATGAAGATGATAGTTGAGGCTTGCGGCATGAAAATGAAAATGGTTTAGAAAAACCTAAAAACATTATTTACATGGGTTATGCATATTAAAACTTTTTTAATGATGAAGGTGTTTCATTAAATTTAGAAAATGCAATGAATGGTTCTTTGTAAACTCGAAATTATATAGGGCTTTTCTATATATTTTACCACCTTTTACTTAATAAATATGTTTATCTTGAGTACTTGTTATTAAAATAAGTGAATTTTACTTAATTTGTAATATTGGGCATGAATTTAAAAAGTATGTGAAATTGTGCTTAATTACATGATTTTTGTACATTTTATATTATTTCATGTTAATTTATTAATATGTGATTTTTCATTATGTAGGAGAACCATTGAAGATGTGATTAATGTGAATGAAACATGGACATGTATAAATTAATTCATGTGGATGGCAAGATCATGCAACTTGGGTCATGAGGTTGATAGTTTGATCCAATAAAAGAGGTGCTAAAAGATGGATATGTTTGCTACATTATTGGACTGAGAAACCGTCCAACAATGAGGAACTAAAGCCCAGTTTCGACACAAGTAGGTGGCAGCCCAAAAGCAAACATTGCGATATTTAATTAAAGGTCCTTACAGTTGAATAATAAACAATTAGCCTAAATACATTGTTGTTGAAATCGTCCACCCTATGACTATTAATAGCCTTCGTTTGAATTCAATTTTGGGAGACTTAGTCATCACCTTTTCCTTGAAATATGGTCGGCCATGTGTGGTAGAAAAAGAAGGAATTGAAATTCTATTTTTAGCTAACTCTACCCCTTACCTTCACCTATAAATACCATGCACCTATCACTTCTCAAAGCATCCCTCATTCATAGCACATCTCTCACAACTCATTTCTCTTTTCTCATTAGCATTTTCTCTACATTTTATTTCCCTTATCCTTCCCTTGCATAGCTGCCCATCTCATTTCCATCCTTTCGCCACAAAAGCTGTGTCAAAAGCATTCTTTGGCTGACCACCTTAGGAACTCCTTAGCAAA
This sequence comes from Gossypium raimondii, assembly GCF_025698545.1. Taxonomy (NCBI): domain Eukaryota; kingdom Viridiplantae; phylum Streptophyta; class Magnoliopsida; order Malvales; family Malvaceae; genus Gossypium; species Gossypium raimondii. Next base: position 8,508,554 of record NC_068571.1, on the reverse strand, counting down.
AGAAGCATCAAGCAGAACAGATGAGCACATCAGCTAGAATAGTTCCGAAAGGCTATTGAACTGAATCAGTCAGAATAAATCTGAAAGGTTGTTAAACTGAATAGAGTTTACTCTTTCCTATTGTTATTTATTTTAAATTCTATTTGCTAAGATGATTATGTTAATTCAATAAGATCTAGTTTATTCATGTTTAACATGTTTATGCCTCAGTCAATCATGTTTTTAATTAATATCAAGATGCATTTCATTCATATGTGATTGGGTGCACTCAGATTAGCTGAGAAATCGTAACTAGACGATGGCTAGTAGACACATAATTGAAAAGTGCAATGCTCAATTTAGATCCTTAAACCCGACTAAGTTGAGGTTCGTAATATCTTTAGTTAGCTCTATTGTCTTGCATAGTTTTTAGGTTTATGTAATTAAACTGTTGCAAACGTAAATGTCCCCGTGACCTTACATAAATGCTAAGAAACCCTTAGTTAATATGATCAGTAAAATGCATATTTAACTAAGTAAAAGACTCCGAAAGGACTTAATTTGGTTTCCAAATTCATGAAAGATCGAGTTGCCATGGAAGTATTTTCGAATATTGTTAAGCATGATAAAGTAAATTGAATTGATTAATGTAATTATCCTAGCCCATTTAATGTTGATTGTTTTTGTTGCTAAAGTCATTCAGTCATACATTTAGGTAAATTGCATCTATACTAGAATTGCATAGGGATCAATATTTCCATCAAGTTAGTTTTACTTAGTTTAATCATCACCATCCAAATTATTGAATTTTACATCAAATTGTGTGAAGTTATAATTTTACAAATATTTGGTTAAGCTTATACAGTCCTTTTAGAGACGACAACTCATTTAATTACTTATTACTTGAACGACTATATACACTTGGACATATTTCTTGTTACATTCTTGCAGGTAGGGCTGAGAAAAAAATCGGACCAAATCAAGAAACTGAGTCGAATCAGTAATCCAGTACGATTTTGACTAGATGATTTCATTGAACCGCATCAATTTGGTTTGGTTTCAATTTATTGCATTGGACACTGAAATGTCCAAAAAAAACCCGTCTAAAATTTCTAAAAAAAACTCAATATTTTTTTGAACATATAAACCAAAAGCAAAATTATAGCTTTTGTTATGCTTTTGCATATTCTATAATCAAATAAAAAATAAAAAACCTAAATATAATTTAGTGTTAGTCTCCCACGAATTCATTGCTTATTTATTATTGTTGTTAAAACTTTCAAGAATTCAAGTGTTCATCTCTTTTTGCTTATTGTGTCTTGTGTTCTTTTCTCTAGTATTATTGTAGTTAATAATTCTAAAATTTTAGCAATGATTATATCATTTCCAAGATGAGTGCTTTTTTGCTGTCTTACACATTAAGAATTAAAAATACAAATAATTTAACATTTAATTATGTTTAGTGAAGATTAAGAGTGATCAAACCAAGGTTTAATCACATTTTTAATAAATATTTATAATTATAGATTTTACAAATTATTTTTTAAATAAATATATTAATTGAGACTTTATTTATTGTAGCGACCTAAAAATTTTGGGTACGGGCGCTAATCGAAGTGATTATTGAAAATTTGAAAATGGAGTTTCGATTTTATTTAAAAGGGGAGTCGCCACCGATCTTTTTTATAGGTGTGGTTGGACACCTTCAAAATTTTCTTTTTAGAAGAAAAAATTATTTTTAAGATTTTTCTAAAAATAGGTGATTTTAGGTCCACGTTAAAATCCAGAGAAAATTTGAGTTCGGGAGTCAGTTAAGCGCGAGGAAGGTATTAGCACCCTCGCGACGCCCAAAATTGGTATCTCGTTAAATGAGTGTTGTCTTAATTTTCAAAAATGCGAGTTCAATTTAATATTTAATCATGATCCGATTTAAACACGAGAAATTTTTTTTAAAACACGAGAATTTTGAAGCATGAAATTTTTTTAAAAAAAAACAAAAGTTTTTTTAAAACACGAAAATTTTTGCAAACACGAGAATTTTTAAAACACAAAAATTTTGAAACACGACAATTTTTGAAACACGAGAATTTTTTTTAAAAACGCAATTTTTTTTTTAAAACACGAAAATTTTGGAAACACGAGAATTGTTGAAAACACGAAAATTTTTGAAAATATGAAAATTTTTGAAAACACGAAAATTTTTGAAACATAAAATTTTTAGAAAACACGAAAATTTGAATTTTTTTTAACTAGAAATTTTTAAAACACGAGAATTTTTTCTAAAAAATACCGTATTTAACACGAATCGACGATATTCACCCCGACATGGCAATGAAATCGAAGAATCAGTGTCAAACCGATGGAATTTAATACTTAATCGTGATCCTATTAAAACATGAGAATTTTTTGTTTTTATTTATTTCGTTCATTTTTTTTAAAACACGAGAATTTTTGAATGTTTTTGGTTTTTTTTAAAGGGCGTCCCGTATTTAACACGAGCCATCAATATTCACCCAACATAGCGATGAATTCGATGACATAATATTAAATCGGTTCGTTTCCTTATGCATCAAAATTATTCGAATCTAAAAGTTAAAATAAAATAAAATTAAGAAACATAAAAAAAAATACTTAAAAATATGCAATAATATTAAAAAACGATACAATATTTAAATATTTAAGCAAAATTAAAAGAACAAAAATTTACCAAAACCCAAAGTTATGGGTTGTTTGGACCTTTTTTCTGCTGTTGCGCTGATGTTATTGGGCTGCCAAGGGACTGGGCTTGCTGGCTGTTGGAATGGGCCGAATCTGCTGGACTGCTGCACTGGGCCTGCTGCTGGACTGGAGCTGCACGGGTGGGCTGCTGCTGGTCCACCAAATATGGCCTGCTGTTTTTCCTTTTTTTTTTTTATTTATTTTTCTGGGCTACTTTGCCTTCTTTTTTTTTAAAAGGCATGTTTTCCTTTTTTTTTTTGGTTTCTGGGCCGGGTGTGGGTTGGATTCGGGTCGGGTCGGCCCGAAAAAATATTATTTTTCTTTTTTCTTTCTTTCCCTTTTTTTCTCTCTTTTTTCCTTCCTTCTTTTTCTTCTTTCTTTTTCCTTCTTCGTTCGGCCCCTAGTCCAAATTCACGCTACTACGCCGCCGCCGCTTCTTCCGCCTGTGGTACGATGGTGCCGATACTCCCCCTTCTTCCTCTTCTCTCTTTTTTCTTTCCCTTCTCTTTTTCCTCTTTTTCTCTTTTTTTTCTTTTTCTTTTTCTATTCTTTTTCCCTTCGAAAACTCGAAAACTAAAGGCGTCACCACTCCCTCCAGTCCACCATTTGTTGTTCGGTCTTCCTCCGCCCTAGGTGACCGTGGAAGAGGGCCGAAATTCCTTGCTAACTTTGATTTTGCTGCTGCTCTTTTTTACTGTTTTTTTTTTTGGTTTTTTGGTTGCTTGCGGATTGTGGCGAATGATTGTTGGTTTCGATCGTGGTGGTGTTCTGACGAGTTGGGTGCGGTGGCGGTGGCGATGAGTGTGAGATCGGTTGATTTGAGAGATTTTTTGCTGCTTGAATTTTCTCTGCTGGTTTTTTTTCTCTTGGTTGCCGAAAAATCCCCCCTCTTTCCCCTCAATTTTTCTTTTTAATCTCTCAAATTTGTCTTCTTCCTCTTTGTTTTTAGGTGACAGGGGAAGGAAATCATGGCCTAGGGAGCTGCCGGAGTAGCTGGAGGTGGCAGGAGCATGCTCGGATGCTGATTGAGTGATTTGACAAGTCCAGAAGGACCAAAACGTAAAAGGCACAAAATATTTGGGGTAAAAATGTAATTTCAGGAAAATATAGGGCCAAGATGTAATTTTTAGAAAGTTTAAGGGTTAAAGTGAAATTTTGAGAAAGTTTAAGGGTTGAAATGTAATTTAGAAAAGTTTAGGGTTTGAACTATAATTTTGAGAAAGTTTAGGGGTTAAAATGCAATTTTAGAAAAGTCAAAATGCAAAAAAATTGAAAAAAATTCTTTTTTTTTTAAACACGAAATTAATCCCGGACAAAATTCAGTGGTTCTGATTGCCCTCTTTGCTCATCATTTGTGAAAGCAGGATAGAGCAAAGACTAAAAAGCACTGAATTTTGTTCGACCATCCAAAATTTTCCTCTTTATTTGAAAAGCAGAAATCGAGAACAGCTCGGCGTGTGACCCGAGACTCAACTCATCTCTTGGATTATGAGTTGATCTTCGAAAAACAAAAATCAAAAATACCTCGACATGTGCCCCGAGGCTCAACTCACCTCTCGCAATATGAGTTAATTTTTGAAAAATATGAATTGAAAAATACCTCGGCGTGACCCGAGGCTCAACTCACCTCTCGCAATATGAGTTGATTTTTGAAAAACAGAAATTTAAAAGAAATACCTCGGCATGGTCCAAGGCTAAACTTACCTCTCGCAATATGAGTTTATTTTTTGAAAAACATAAATTTAAAAGAAATACCTTGGCATGGTCCAAGGCTCAACTCACCTCTCACAATATGAATTGATTTTTTTGAAAAACATAAATTTAAAAGAAATACCTCGGCATGGTCCGAGGCTCAACTCACCTCTCGCAATATGAGTTGATTTTTTGAAAAACATAAATTTAAAAGAAATATCTCAGCATGGTCCGAGGCTCAACTCACCTCTCGCAATATGAGTTGATTTTTTTGAAAAACATAAATTTAAAAGAAATACCTCGGCATGGTCCGAGGCTCAACTCACCTCTCGCAATATGAGTTGATTTTTTGAAAAACATAAATTTAAAAGAAATACCTCGGCATGGTCCGAGGCTCAACTCACATCTCGCAATATGAGTTGATTTTTCAAAAAACATAAATTTAAAAGAAATATCTCGGCATGGTCCGAGGCTCAACTCACCTCTCGCAATATGAGTTGATTTTTTTTATGAAAAATAGAAATTTAAAAAAAAATACCTCAGCTTGACCCGAGGCTCAACTCACCTCTGTATTATGAGTTGAAAAAAAGACATAAATTAAAAATACCTCAGCATGACCCGAGGCTCAACTCACCTCTGTATTATGAGTTGATTTAAAAAAAAGACATAAATTAAAAATACCTCAGCGTGACCCGAGGCTCAACTCACCTCTGTATTATGAGTTGATTTTTAAAAAAAAGACATAAATTAAAAATACCTCAGCGTGACCCGAGGCTCAACTCACCTCTGTATTATGAGTTGATTTTTTGAAAAAACAAAAATTGAAAAATATAATTCTTGAAAGAAATAGGGTTTCAAAAACATCAGGTGAAACTAAAAGCCTTCTTCTTCATTAATTCTGTGCAGCTTTCTCCCAAAATTCCTTGCTCAACTGGTATACCTGTATATGTCATGTATGATGTTATTATGATATGCACATGTTTGTCCTAAATGCTTTTATGTCTACATGATCATGTCATCCATTCTTGGTTGTTTGTCACGTGCCCCACTTTTGATTTTTGTGAGGGTCCGTATTCATTTCCCCAATTCTTGACTTTTCTCTCTAGTTTTGTACTCATCTTCAAGTTTGGTGAGTAACCCACATTTCTTCGTATATCACTCTCTTGCCCCCTGTTGAACTTTTTCTTGCTTTGGGACCCTCGTATTTATCAAATTCTCATCCAGGTAATGCTCAACATTCCTTTTGTTTAGAATATGTCATCTTACTATTTATCATTTAAATGAATCCAAAATGAGATGCATAAAGAAACAGAGTAGGCATGAAAGAAATACCTCACATTCATTTCACTTCTTTTTTTTAAAAAAAACAACAAACAAAGGAAATTGACAAGGAAAGTTTAACAAATAAATCGTCATAGAGAAAAGAAAGAAAATTCAATGGTAAAAAATGCTCTAGATATTCAATGCATGAACTTCTCCACGTTTCTTCGTCCTGGATCTTTTCTAGCACGGCTTCTTGTGTAGAAGATTTCGAGCTTCTGAGAATGCTTCAAATATTGCGACTTCGTCATTCAACTCCCCGTTCAAGTCACCTTGCTCTTTTAAGCTCGAGCTTGCTTCATTAGGACGCCCTTTCGGGTTTTCATCCTAATCTTTTTGTTTATCAAGACGCCCTTTCGGGTTTTCATCTTGATTTTTCTTTTTCTTTTCTTCCTTTTTGTTTTTTTTGTTTTTGTTTTTTTTTTGTTTTTTTAGGCATAATATTTCTTCACAGCATCTGAGTTCACTGGATTAGGTAATTCTTTCCCATCCATCTCAGTGAGAATCAGAGCCCCTCCTGAGAATGCCTTTTTTACAACGTATGGTCCTTCCCAATTTGGTGACCATTTTCCTCGAAAGTCTTTTTGTATCGGGAGGATCTTTCTTAGTACCAGCTCCCCTTCACGGAATTCTCTTGGCCGTACCTTTTTATCATGTGCCGTGATCATTCTTTTCTGATACATCTGTCCATGACAAATTGCCTTCAAACGTTTCCCTTCAATAAGGTTTAGTTGATCATATCGAGCTCGAACCCACTCTGATTCTTCTAACTTTGTCTCCATCAAAACGCCCAGGGATGGGATCTCTACTTCGATAGGCAGAACAGCCTCCATTCCGTAGACTAGAGAAAAAGGAGTTGCCCCTGTAGATGTTCGCACAGAGGTGCGGTATGCGTACAAAGCAAATGGTAGCTTCTCATGCCAGTCCCTATATGTCTCAGTCATCTTCCCGATAATCCTCTTTATATTCTTATTAGCCGCTTCTACTGCCCCGTTCATCTTCGGGCGATAAGGCGAAGAATTATGATGCTTTATTTGAAATTGCTCACATACTTCTTTCATCATCTTGTTGTTCAAATTTAAAGCATTATCTGAAATGATTCTTTCAGGCAGACCATATCGACATATAATCTCCTTTTTTAAGAACCTACAGACTGCAGCCTTTGTCACGTTAGCAAACGAAGTGGCCTCTACCCATTTTGTGAAGTAGTCTATAACCACAAAGATGAATCGATGTCCATTGGAAGCTTTCGGGGAAATTGGCCCTATAACATCCATGCCCCACATAGAAAATGGCCACGGAGAAGTCATGACATGAAGGGGCGATGGAGCAACATGAATTTTATCGCCATAAATTTGACATTTGTGGCACTTTCGTACATAGTCAATGCAATCCCTTTCCATCGTCAACCAATAATAACCAAGTCTCATAATCTACCTGGCCATGGTGAAACCACTAGCATGCGTTCCACAAATTCCTTCATAAACCTCCTCAAGTATCTTTCTAGCTTCAACAGCGTCCATGCACCTCAGGAGCACTTGATCTTTTCCCCTTTTGTATAGAATATCTCCGTCAAGAACGAATCCAATAGCCATTCTTCTGATTGTTCTTTTGTCATTCTCGTTTGCCTGCTCGGGGTACCTTTGATTCTTGATGTACCCAAGATATCATGGAACCATGGTCGTCCATCTGACTCCTCCTCAATGCTAAAACAGTGTGCGGGGGTCTCATATATACTCATTTGGATAGGCATTATTTCAGTTTCTCTGTTTGCTTTGAACATTGAAGCCAGGGTGGCCAGAGCATCAGCCAATTGGTTCTCTTCTCGTGGAAAGTAGTTAAAAGTTACTTCTTTAAATTCTTTGACCAATTGTGCAACGAGATCGCGATATTTGACTAATTTCAAATCCCTCACTTCCCAATCTCCACGAATTTGATAAATGACTAATGCTGAGTCCCCGTGTACCTCTAAAATTTTGATTTTCCTCTTGATAGCTGACTTGATCCATGATGCAAGCTTCATATTCAGCTATATTATTTGTACAGAAGAAATTCAATCTGGCAGTAAGCGGGTAATGGTCCCCTTCAGGTGACACTAAGACTGCTCCTATCCCATGCCCCAATGCATTTGATGCACCATCAAAGCTCATCTTCCATGACTTTCCTTTTGATGACTCGCCTTCTTTTTCTGAAATGCACATCAAATCTTCATCTGGGAACTCAAATCTCAAAGGCTCGTATTCCTCCATTGTTTGACTTGCCAAGAAGTCAGCTATTGCGCTTCCTTTTATCGACTTTTGGCTCACATAGACAATGTCATACTCAGTCAATAAGATCTGCCATCGAGCCATTCTCCCTGAGAGTGCAGGTGACTCCATCATGTACTTTATTGGGTCCAGTTTTGAAATTAACCATGTCGTGTGATACAGCATATATTGCCTGAGCCTTCGAACCGTCCAAATCAATGCACAACAAAACTTCTCAATTGAAGGGTACTTTGCCTCATATTGTGTGAACTTCTTGCTGAGGTAGTAAATTGCCTTCTCTCTTCTCCCTGACTCATCATGTTGCCCCAGTACGCAACCTATTGAGTTCTCGAACACGGTCAGGTACAATATTAGGGGTTTTCTAGGGGTCGGCGGTACTAGCACAGGAGGATTAGACAAATACCATTTTATCTTATCGAAGGCCACTTGGCAATCCTCGTTCCATTCTCCTGGGTTATGTTTTTGAAGGAGTCGAAAAATTGGATCACACTGATTCGTAAGTTGGGCAATGAATCAAGCAATGTAATTCAACCTTCCTAAAAATCCTCTGACTTCTTTTTGTGTGCGCGGGGGAGACAATTCTTGTTTAGCTTTTATCTTATCTGGATCAACCTCGATACCTCTTTCACTAACAATGAAACCTAGCAGTTTTCCTGAAGTAGCCCCAAACGTACATTTGGATGGGTTAAGCTTCAACTGGAACTTTCTTAATCTTTCAAACAGCTTCCGAAGACTCCCAACATGCTCTCTTTCTTCCCGAGATTTGGCAATCATATCATCGACATAAACTTCTATTTCTTTGTGCATCATATCATGGAACAACGTTACTATGGCTCTCGATCGTTGCTGACATTCTTTAGTCCGAATGGCATTACCTTATAGCAGAAGGTTCCCCACATTGTTATGAATGTAGTTTTCTCCATGTCCTCGGGAGCCATCTTTATCTGATTATAACCTGAGAAGCCATCCATGAAAGAAAATAGAGAATGCTTTGCCATATTATCCACCAAAGTGTCGATGTGTGGTAAATGAAAGTGATCCTTAGGGCATGCTTGATTCAGATCATGATAATCCACGCACATTCGCACCTTGCCATCTTTTTTCGGCACTGGGACTATATTAGCTACCCATTCTGGATACTTGGAGAGTTGTAGAAAGCCAGCGTCAAATTGTTTCTTGACTTCTTCTTTTATCTTTATGACATTTGGTCTCATCCTTCTTAATTTCTACTGAACGGGCTTGCATTCTGGTTTCAGTGGGAGCTTATGGACCACAATATCTGTGTTCAACCCTGGCATATCCTGATAAGACCAGGCAAACACATCCTTGTACTCATGGAGCAAGGCGATCAAACCCAGCCTGGTGTTTTCTGAAATGGAAGTCTCAATCTTCACTTCTTGTTTCTTTTCTTCATTCCCCAAGTTCACTACCTCAACAGATTCTTGATGGGGTAGGATCTGTTTCTCTTCTTGCTCTACCATTCTCAGTAAGTCAGGAGACGAGACACAATCTTCAACATTTTCGTCAGCTTCGAATTCTCCTAAACAAACAACCTTCTCAAAATTGATTTCAGGATTCATAACGGGATTATTCATGCCATTGATATCTGGGCACCTGAAAGGTGAATTAAAAAAAGCTATAGAAGAGCATTGAGGTATTGGAATCAACACACAATGATATGAGATGATATGAGACATATGCCGGAAAAGGATATGAATAGAAGGAGTAATCGCGAAGTTAATGGAAATGAAAAGAACATGACAATATAAAACAAAATGCATCTTCATTAATGATCATTGAAATGATAAAGAGCAAACATAAGCTCTTACAAAAGGAACCCTACTGTTTAAGGACACACAAAATGAAGGGTTAACATTGGGCATTACTCTGAAGGGGACTTAAAAACTATAAGGAGGTCCACATGATCCAGTTGTTCAAAACATATCACGGAGGACAAGGCGTATCATTGAAGCATTCTTAATTTCATCATTCTCATTGTCAATAGCATTTAGGCTGATATTCTGAAGACCCTTTTCAATCAATAATGTGACTTGTGGATTGTTCTGCCCTGGGTACATCACTCCTGCTGATGTAAATGTTCTTGACAAAGGAGGATACGCCAACGGCTCCCATTCCAAATCCTGGCCTGAAGCTCTTGCGATTCTTCTTTCTCGATCTTTCTGTAATTTTTTTCTTCTTTGATGTATATCTGGCTTGAACCCTAAACCGTATCGACCCTTGTGGTGCGTTGGTTTCAAAGCTCTAACCATTCCTTGTTGATATTTTCCCAAACCTTTCCTCGCCCGAGCTCATTTTCCCACAGTCAGCTTAATTCCCATCTTGGTATTCCTTGACAGTTTGGGAATGGGGATCTTACTCCCTTCAGCAACAAATGCAACATTGATAAATTCCAAAGAGCGAAAAGAACATTCTACAGCATCTTCGCTTATTTCGATGTAGGGTGCATCAATAGAGATAGATGCGATAATGTCTTTCTCACCATCGACAGTAATCAAGCGGCTATCCATGATGAACTTTACTTTTTGATGGAGAGACGAAGGAACTGCCCCAGCAGAATGGATCCAAGGTCTTCCTAAGAGGCAATTGTATGAAGGAGTGATGTCCATGACCTGGAACTCGATATCATATGCACATGGCCCCACTTTTAGAGGAATTTCAATTTTTCCCATGACCTCTCGTCGTGTCCCATCAAATGCCCTTACTATAGAATAACAAGGCCTCAGATAGGACATATCAACCGGCATCCTAGAAAGCATGGCCAAAGGCATAACATTGAGTGCTGATCCATTGTCGATGAGCACATTTGGTAATATGTAACCTTTGCAATTGGTCGTGATGTGCAATGCTTTTACGGAGCCCCTACCATTTGGCGGTACTTCGTCATCACTAAAAGAGATGAAATTATCTGCATTCAGATTATTTGCCCACCTATCAAGCTTTTCCACAGATACGTTGTTCGCCACATAAGCTTGATTTAACACTTTTAGCAAGGCGTTTCGATTTGGCTCCGAGTTCAACAATAGTGATAGTACTGAGATTCAGGCCGGCTGCTTATTTAATTGTTCTACAACGCTATATTCACTGTGCTTAATAAACTTTAAGAACTCATGTGCTTCCTCCTCATTCACAGCCTTTTTAACTTCTTACTCAAGTTGTATTTCAACATCATCCTCAACCTCATACATTGGTGCTTTTCCTTTTTGGCTCGGGCCAGCAACCTTCTTCTTTGGTTCAACCGTCTCGGGAGAATAACACCTTCCGCTGCGAGTGAAATGTCCTACTCTACTGACATCTTCATTCATAAGTTTTGACTTTTCACCTTCAGGCACAACGATATTGACATCATACTTCCACGGCACTGCCTTATTGTCCTTGTAAGAGAAAGGAGCAGGTACTTCGGTTATCAAACTTGGTTTAACTTCTCGACTAACTTCTTCCTTTTTTGCCTCGTAATAAATCACCAAAGGTCTATCGACGCTATAAGGGGAAGCCATCGATTGATTATTAGAGACACATATTTCTCCTTCCTCGGCCCCTTCCGCACTATCAAAGACTTTGACCTCCTTGTTATCCATCATGTCCTGAAGTAATTTTCTAAATTCCCTGCAAGATTGGATGTCATGCCCTTCGATGCCATGAAAATCACAGAAACTCTGGTCTTTTTTACTTTCTTCTTTGAGAATCCTACTAGGCGGGCAGAGCAAGCCATTTTCAATCATCATCTCCCACACCTTCCGCAAAGGTGTCCTTACTTCGGCAACATAACCTTTGGCTTGCCAATTGTCTTCATTTGTCACCGCATTCACATTCCTGCCAGTATGGTTAGGAAGAGGATTTCCCGTCACATTGCTAACACCACCGAATCACAGAATACCAGCATCAATGAGACCTTGAACCCTCCTTTTAAAGACAATGCAGTTTTCTATAGAATGCCCCTGATTTCCAGCGTGATACGCACAAATAGCGTTAGGATCATACCACTTCGGGTAAGGGGGCTTCAGGGGTGCCATGTAATGTGGGGATATTAATTGTTTTTCCAACAGCTTCGGGTATAATTCTCCATATGATACAGGAATTGGAGTAAACTGAGGTCTTTCAGGATTGGGTCTTGTTGGTCTTTGTTCATTTTTGGGTTGGCTTTGTGTAGGCATGGTGTTTGGTGGGAACACAGTGAATGGTCTTGGGTTATTCATAGCATAAACGGGGTAAGACAGAGGTGCTTGATAGTAAGGACCTTGAGGAGGAAAGTAGAAGTTTGAAGGTGGGCGATAATGAGGTCGTGATTGGGCGGGAGACGGATTGGGGGTACATTGACTCTCGGTTCTGACCATATGGGCCTCTACCTCCTTTTTCTTTACGGGTACTGTCCTCTTCGAACTCTTGGGGCCTTCCATTCTCCCGCTTTTGACGGCATTTTCAATAAGCTCCCCAGATATTACAATATCTGCAAAGTCTTTTGTGGCACTCCCCACCAACTTATCGTAAAACGGCGCTTTCAGAGTGTTGATAAAGAGGACCGTTATCTCCGTCTTAGTTAACGGAGGTTCTACCTGAGCCGAGATATCCCTCCATCTTTGCGCATACTGCCTAAAAGTCTTTGTAGGCTTCTTTTCCATCATTTGTAAAGTTAATCGATCAGGCACCATATCTGATACATGCCTATATTGCTCACAGAATGCTGACGCCAAATCCTTCCATGATCGGATTCTCTCTCTACTGAGCTGATTATACCATCGAAGAGCCGAGCCAACCAAACTATCCTGAAAGCAGTGTACCAACAATTTATCATCGTTCACATAGCTAGTCATCTTTCGGCAAAACATGATAAGATGCGCCTTTGGACATCTTGTTCCATCATACTTCTCAAAATCTGGTGCCTTGAATTTTGGGAGTAGAACCAGATCAGGTACCAAACTGAGCTCTTTGGCACTCAAAGCAGAGAAAACTTCAGCACCTTTTACTGCCTTGATCCTTTCTTCCAAAATTCTATACTTATCCCGAGAATTATTGTCATCAATTCTCAACCTTGATAACTCTACAAGATCATCTAAGTCTGGAACAATTGGATCTGAGGGATTAGCCCCAGGGTTCGATACAAACATTCCTTGCCCTAGATGAGCAGATGGAACAGGAGGTTGTTCCAGGACTGTAGGTTCCCTTTGGGGGTATCCTCTTTGCATTGCGTGGATATGAGGTGGAGTGAATCCTGGGGGATAAAGTGGATCTTGAGTAGCTCTTGACGGAGGCGGTTCTACGATATCAGGGCTCTGCATAGGTCCTTTTCCTTTTACCAAGGCTGTCATCATTTCCGGCATCTTGGCCATTTGATCCCTTTGCTCGAGTGATTCCTCTCGAGATCTCACCATCAAATCTCTCGCCTCTTGCTGCGACTTGGCCAGTTGCTCTTGCAACTCTCTTTGGGTTCTTTCCATCCTTTCCATCCTTTCATTGAGTTTGGCATCCATAGCTCTAGCTCTTAAGCGCGTCCTATAAGAGTGACGTGATTCCAGACTCGGAGTGTAGTAACTGTGGATTAGATGGTTTTAACCTTAGCGAATGATTAGGGTGATATGAGCATGCAATGAATAAATGAATGAATAACTAATGAATGTTAATCATGCGTAAATATGCAAAAATAGGTGTTGATTCCAAAATGGCCCCATACTTGGGCGTTTCATTTATCAAAAGAGTCTGTTACAAAAAGTTTTGCCATATTAGTTTTAACAGTTACACAAACTTCTTAGCCACATCGCCTTGTTTCTTTATACGTTCCAGGAACTCTGATATGCTTGATCTTTGGCTAGGAGGGTATTGGCAACTGAGAACTTCCGCTTCATCTGATAATTGTACTACATGTGCAGCCGCCTTACGAATTTCATTGATCAAACTGCCGAGATGCATATCCTTTTCTTGGAGGGCTCTTTCATAGGCGCGAATGTCTCTGTCATGCTGACCATTCTTCTCTTCTAAAGCTCTCAGAAGGTCATCCAAATGTTGCTGATGAGCTTGCAGTGTACTCTCTAGACTTCGAATTTTTCCTTTTAGCTCTTGATGCTCAGACTGACTAGCCGTTAATTCTGCAGTCACAGTTTCGTATTCAACGTTCTTCTTCCTCAACTCTATCATAGCACGTGTAGCTCTTCCCTCTTCTTTCTTCACTTTGGCTTTCCAGAACTCCATCCCACCTTTTATATTACTTAGTTCCTCTTTCCATTCTGCTGATGATTTGCCCAATCCACTATTTCTTACAGCGCCTCTTAATTTCTTGTTTTCCAAATGAAGATCCCTTAAATCCTTTCTCGTGACCTCAACTTCTTTTTAGGCTTTCTTGGTTCTGGATTTTTCAATTTGAACCTCAATCTTTAGCTGGTAGTTTTCCTCCTGAAGGGAACTAATATCTCGTAACAGTTTGGCTTTTTCACGTTCAAATTCATGTCTTGTCAATTCTAGCTCGGACGGTATTTCCTCTGAGAACGGATTCTGGCAAGCAATGTCAATCGGCAGGGTTAGTTAGCTCTTCACTCGTCGTTGCCTCCATATGTCATAATCTATAGTGATAGTATCAGCATATAAAGCCAACTCCATTAGGTAAATTTTCCTCCAAGAATTCCCGGTATCTCGCATCCTTTTCATGTAACCCTCACCCGTAAAAGCAAACTCCGATTGTGCCAATCCATCAGTAACTGGTACAAACTGTCGCGAAGTGAACTGTCTCTGAACCATCAACGGAGCATATCCAACTCCTCCCCATAATCCCAGCAAAGGTACCCAGTCTTGGTTCTCACACTTGTATAACAAGACAGAAGGGCGAATCCAAGGTGCTTTCCAAGTTATATCTTCAGCACGGAGGTTCTGAAAAACCGAGACCCAGTGTTGTTCAGTGACATCCTTCGGCCAATCTTTTTCAATGTGTGCTTCCAACGGGGCGAATGTCTTTGAAAACATGTGGAAAGGCGTGCGCTCCACCTTCCAAAAATGGCTAAAGATCCAAACATTCAGTAACTAAGCGCATCCGATAAAACGTCATTTCCCTTTTCTCCTACAAGCATTTAGAGATCTAAAAGTCTCAGCCAAGATGGTTGGGACCGGGTTGACTCTTTGTCTCAACTCTTCGAAGAAATCCACAACCGCAACTTCAATATACCCAAGAACCTTCGGGAAGAAGACCAGTCCGTAAACGGCCAAGGCAAACAGATCTACTCTTTTCAACACATCTGGATGATTCTGAACTAACTCCCGCAGAGAAAACCACGGAACACAACTGACTTCATTCTTCTTCTTTATTTGTTTTTCAACCCATATATCAGTCATCCCCGTCAATTTTATTAGCTTTTTCTTGAAGGTCATTGGTTTAGGCTCCTTCACATATATCTTGTTGAGTTGCACATTATTGATGCGAAGCAAAGCGGCAGACTCTTCTATGCTCGGAGTCATATCTTCTTGATTGAAAGTGAAACACTGATGGGCTGGGTCCCAGAATCGAACCATGGCTTGGATCAACTGCTCGTTCACATCGATTGCTATCAAGTGAGCTATATCCCCATACTTCTCGGTGAAGATGCCTCTAGCATCTGAGTCCCACTGTTTCCAAATCCTTGTCAAGTCTTCAAGATCATCCTGACGCACATTCGAGGTCACATGTTCGGGAAGATCAGAGGTGTATCCTTCCTTCAAACTGTCCCCTTTCGCTTTCTGAGTCCTCAAAGACCAATCTCGGACTACAGCATTTTTCTCAGTTACTCGTGTAATTGACTCCTCCATCAGAAACCCGTTTTTGGCAACCAATCTCTAATCAACACCTTCCTAATGAGATGTCTACAATGCATGATGAAAAATAAAATGAATAACAAATAACCTTGGTTAGATATCACAACAGATATAAACAAAGGAAAAAAGAAAAATAAAGACTATGGAAAATTTAAAAAATTAAGCTATTCAATCATGCAATTTGGTGGAACAGACCCACATTTTTTTTGCCCCAACATGCTTTACAAGAAACCTACCCCACATACCATCAGACGATCTATCCAGCCCAATTTATTAAACAGACTCAATTCATTTGTAAATAAGTGTAAATGTAAAAGAAATAAAAGGTAAGAGGTGTTTCTCCCGTGTACTTATTTTGGTAACTATCAAACGGACAGAGGTTCGGCATGGCTCTAATTGGGTGGCTCGTATGGTTCACTATATGTGGTTTTGGTTCTAGAAAGGTACTCGAATTGTCCATACTGTCACCTACTAAGGTTAGTATGGAGCCTCGGTCATCACCCATCACAGGCTCACGAGCTCAATTCGAGGGATTACATTTACTTATGCCTATGCAGAGGGACAAGTTAACTCACGAAAGCATAAGTCATATGTAACCCGGAAGTATTTCACTAGCCTGTGCGGAGGGACGAGTAAACTCACGAAGGCGTAGCGTTTACTTCCACTTAAACGGACGGAGCCCGGGTAGAGAGCTCATGTTATGCAAGAATGCAAGTGCACGATGTGTGGGGAGAAACTCACAAACCTTTTTATTTTTATTAAAAAAACAAACTAAAAAACGTAAAACTTAGAGCTGAAAAAAAACAGAAAAATAAAACACGTTAGAAAATTATTAATTTAAAAACCGAATGCAAATGCATGACTTTTTAAAAAAAATAAAATTCAAGGATCACAATTAAAAATTAATTTGAACAAGAAATTTTGAAAATTTTGACAATACGCGTTTAACATCAGACTCGACTCTTGAAAAAAAAAGTCCCCAGCGGAGTCGCCAGCTGCAGCGACCTAAAAATTTTGGGTACGGGCGCTAATCGAAGTGATTATTGAAAATTTGAAAATGGAGTTTTGATTTTATTTAAAAGGGGAGTCGCCACCGATCTTTTTTATAGGTGTGATCGGACACCTTCAAAATTTTCTTTTTAGAAGAAAAAATTATTTTTAAAATTTTTCTAAAAAGAGGTGATTTTAGGTCCACGTTAAAATCCAGAGAAAATTTGAGTTCGAGTCGATTCTGTGAGGAAGGTATCAGCACCCTCGCGACGCCCAAAATTGGTATCTCGTTAAATGAGTGTTGTCTTAATTTTCAAAAAGCGAGTTCAATTTAATATTTAATCATGATCCGATTAACACACGAGAAATTTTTTTTTAAAACACGAGAATTTTGAAGCACGAAATTTTTTTTAAAAAAACAAAAATTTTTTTAAAACACGAAAATTTTTGCAAACACGAGAATTTTTAAAACACAAAAATTTTGAAACACGATAATTTTTGAAACACGAGAATTTTTTTTAAAAACGCAAAATTTTTTTTTTAAAACACGAAAATTTTGGAAACACGGGAATTGTTGAAAACACGAAAATTTTTGAAAATGTGAAAATTTTTGAAAACACGAAAATTTTTGAAACATAGAAATTTTTAGAAAACATGAAAATTTGAATTTTTTTAACTAGAAATTTTTAAAACACGAGAATTTTTTCTAAAAAATACCATATTTAACACGAATCGACGATATTCACCCCGACATGGCAATGAAATCGAAGAATCAGTGTCAAACCGATGGAATTTAATACTTAATCGTGATCCTATTAAAACACGAGAATTTTTCGTTTTTATTTATTTCGTTCGTTTTTTTTAAAACACGAGAATTTTTGAATGTTTTTGGTTTTTTTTAAAGGGCGTCCCGTATTTAACACGAGCCATCAATATTCACCCAACATAGCGATGAATTCGATGACATAATATTAAATCGGTTCGTTTCCTTATGCATCAAAATTATTCGAATCTAAAAGTTAAAATAAAATAAAATTAAGAAACATAAAAAAATAAAAATACTTAAAAATATGCAATAATATTAAAAAACGATACAATATTTAAATATTTAAGCAAAATTAAAAGAACAAAAATTTACCAAAACCCAAAGTTATGGGTTGTTTGGACCTTTTTTTTTCATTGTTATTTGATGTTATTGGGTGCCAAGGGATGGGCTTCTTGGTCGTTGGAATGGGTCGAATCTGTTTGATCACAGACTGGGCCTCTTCTTTGATGGAGCTGCACGGTGGGTCTTCTTTGGTCCACCAAATCTGACTCTTGTTTTTCCTTTTTTTTCTTTATTTTTCTGGGCTACTTTGCCTTCTTTTTTTTTAAAAGGCATGTTTCCCTTTTTTTTTTGGTTTCTGGGACGGGTACGGGTTGGATTCGGGTCGGGTCTTGGGTCATCCGGGTCGGGTCGGGTCGGCCCGAAAAAAATATTATTTTTCTTTTTTCTTTCTTTCCCTTTTTTCTCTCTTTTTTCCTTCCTTCTTTTTCTTCTTTCTTTTTCCTTCTTCGTTCGGCCCCTAGTCCAAATTCACGCTCATTGCTTGCTACCGCTTCTTACGCCTGTGGTGCAGCGGTGCAGTACTCCCCTTGTTCCTCTTCTCTCTTTTTTCTTTCCCTTCTCTTCTTCCTCTTTTTCTCTTTTTTTTCTTTTTTCTTTTTCTATTCTTTTTCCCTTCGAAAACTCGAAAACTAAAGGCGTCACCGCTCCCTCCAGTCCACCATTTGTTGTTCGATCTTCCTCCACCCTAAGTGACCGTGGAAGAGGGCCGAAATTCCTTGCTAACTTTGATTTTGCTGCTGCTCTTTTTTACTGTTTTTTTGTTTTTTGGTTGCTTGTGGATTGTGGCGAATGATTGTTGGTTTCGATCGTGGTGGTGTTACGACGGGGCTGCGGGTGCGGTGGCGGTGGCGATGAGTGTGGGATCGGTTGATTTGAGAGATTTTTTGCTGCTTGAATTTCCTCTGCTGGTTTTTTTTCTCTTGGTTGCCGAAAAATCCCCCCTCTTTCCCCTCAATTTTTCTTTTTAATATCTCAAATTTGTCTTCTTCCTCTTTGTTTTCAGGTGACAGGGGAAGGAAATCATGGCCTAGGGAGCTGCCGGAGTAGCTGGAGGTGGCAGCAGCATGCTCGAATGCCGATTGGGTGATTTGACAAGTCCAGAAGGACCAAAACGTAGAAGGCACAAAATATTTAGGGTAAAAATGTAATTTCAAGAAAATATAGGGCCAAGATGCAATTTTTTAGAAAGTTTAAGGGTCAAAGTGAAATTTTGAGAAAGTTTAAGGGTTCAAATGTAATTTAGAAAAGTTTAGGGTTGAACTATAATTTTGAGAAACTTTAGGGGTTAAAATGCAATTTTAGAAAAGTTTAGGGGTCAAAATGCAAAAAAATTAAAAAATTCTTTTTTTTTAAACACGAAATTAATCCCGGACAAAATTCAGTGGTTACATTTATAATTGAAGAAAATTAAAATTGTCAAATATAAAATAAAGATAATTTTATCTAAATAAAGTCGAAAAGCTCAAGATCCAAAAATAATATGAAAACTGGAATCCGAACCAAACCGATTTAGTACGGTTCGATAATAACCGATTTCATATTTCTTCCAATGTTTCGGTTATATTTTTTTTCGGAAAGCTTTCCAACATATAAGCAATCAAAATTCTTTTACATTTAGATTCTTTTTGTAATTAATTATTTATATTTAAGCTTTTTTTTATAGAATTTTGTTTTTATTTAAATTAATATTTTAATTTTGGCAAAAAAATATTTTCATTTTCATTTTCATTAAGCTAGATTTTTATTGACTTTCACAATATTTTAAATTATTATTTATTTTAAAAATTCATATTTTCAAACATTCCATATTTAGTGCAATTGATTTGATTTGAATATTAGTTTAAAATCATTGATTCTAAAATAATTTCAAATTAGATCCTCTACATTATTTCAATAATTTAAATGTTTTTAATTATTAATTATTAATTAATAATTAATAAATACATTTTTAACATATATTCTAATCTCAGGAATAATTTTGACATTGATTTGAATTTTAAGACGATTAAAATTTCATTACATAATTGGGTTATAGTGAAAAGATGATACAAATTTTGCATCCCAGTGGATCAAACTTGAAGGTTTACAGTGGGGGCAATCTGGTCAAGTGTTTCTTTGGAGACGCCAGCCGAGCAAGCAGGCGCTATAGCACATTAGTGATGAAACTTTAAATAAACTTTGAGTAATGATAACCTAAGTGACAGGGAGGAATCATTCTCGAAAAATGCCATTCTACATTCATTCAAATGTCATTCATACATGTCTAGTTAGGAGCATTTGATTCATTTTGATCATGCCATTCTAATCATTAGGCATAATTAGGTTCATTATACAGGTCATGTTCTCCAGAGAACAGATCAGTGAAAATAGCAGATCTTGCCTTCCTGCATTGACAGCGAAGCAGATTGAAGATACCAGCCTTGCCTCCCTCGGTTGCAGTGGAGTAGGTAGATGGTGGATTTTACCTCCCTGAGGTTACAGTGGAGTACATTGAAGCCAGTAATTCTACTTCCCCGGGCAACAGTGGAATAGATGGAAGATTACAGATCTGATCTCCCTAAGCAGTAGTGGAGCAGATCAAAGATGGTAGATTTTACCTCCCTGTGGTTACAGTGGAGTGCATTGAAGCCAATAATTCTACTTCCACAAGCAGCAGTGGAATAGATTGAAGATTTTGGATCTTGTCTCCTAAACAAAGTAGTGGAGCAGATCAAAGATGGCAAATTTTACCTCCCTGTGGTTACAGTGGAGTACATTGAAGCCAGTAATTCTACTTCCCTGGGTAGCAGAGGAATAGATTGAAGATTTCAGATCTTCCCTCCCTAAGCAGTAGCGGAGCAGGTCAAAGATGATGGATTTTACCTCCCTGAGGTTACAGTGGAGTACATTGAAGCCAGTAATTCTATTTCCCTGGGCAGCAGTGGAATAGATTGAAGATTTTAGATCTTGCCTTCCTGCATAGACAGCGAAGCAGATCGTAGACGGCAGATTTTACCTCTCTGAAGTTGCAGTGGAGTATATTGAAGCCAGTAATTCTACCTCCCCGGTCGGTAGTGGAATCGATCGAAAAAATAGATCTTGTCTTCATGTACTGGCGTGAAGTAGATCAAAGAAACAGATCTTGCCTCTCTAAGCAGTAGTGGAGCAGATCGAAGATGGCGGATTTTACCTCCCTGAAGTTGTAGTGGAGTATATTGAAGCCAATAATTCTACCTCCCCGGTCGGCTGTGGAGTCGATCGAAAAAGCAGATCTTGTCTTCATGTACTGGCGTGAAGTAGATCAAAGAAACAGATCTTGCCTCTCTAAGCAGTAGCAGAGCAGATCGAAGATGGCAGATTTTACCTCCCTGAAGTTGCAGTGGAGTATATTGAAGCTAGTAATTCTACCTCCCCGGTCGGCAGTGGAATCGATCGAAAAAGTAGATCTTGTCTTCATGTATTGGCGTGAAGTACATCGAAAAAAGAAGATCTTGTCTTCCCATACTGGTGGTGAAGTAGATCAATGATACAAGTCTTATCTCCCAGAAGTTGCAGTGGAGCAGACAAAAGTAACCAATCCTATCTCCTTGAAGTGGCAATGGAGTGGATTAAAACCGCAGATCTCATCTCTCTAAAGTTGCAGTAGAGCAAATCACATCAAATTTACCCTTAAGTTGTAATAGAACAAGTTGAAGCTATAAATCTTATCTCCCTGAAGTTGCAGTGGAGCAGATTAAATATAGCAAATTTTGTTCTTTTGAGAAGCTACAACATATGAATCCTATCTCCCCGACATTCCAGTGGAGTAGATTGGAGCACCAGTTCCTATACCTCTGAAGATGCAGTAGGAAGGAACGAGGCTACTTAAAGAAGAGAAGCATTGAAGAAGTTGAGGCTCTGCAGGACCAGGCACAATTGGGCCTTGTAGTCTTTGCTCTATTCCCGTTACACGACAATGAGCAAAGAGGGGCAACTGTAATAGGGCCCAATCAGCCTGGGCCCACATAATAAACCAAAACAAAAAAAAACAATAAACAGGCCTACATTTTATACGGCCCAATAACCCATTGATATAGCCCAAACCAAGTTACCCTAAATCAAACCCAGCACAAAAAAAATAAACCCTAGCCGCATTTGCTTAGTGCCGCCTTCAACGCCTCCAGCAGCTTCTCCAAGTGCCGCACGACTCGGGGCAGACCCCTCTCCACGCGCGCCGACCTCTCCACGAACGCCTGCAAAAACAGACTCAAGGAGTCCAAAGGAGAAAAAACAAGCGAAATATATTTTATTTTTTCTTTTCGGCCTATAAAAGGCCATTTAATCTGTAAAATAAGGGAGGGATATTGAATAGACGAAGAAATAGACAAAAGAAATTGAAAGAAAAGCAGAGAATACAAAGTTTTTTTTTAGGTGAATCGGGTTCTTTTAGTTTCATTTTATTTTTTATTTTATTTTTTTCCCTTTGCGTTTTATGTTTTTTAAAGAAATAACAAAGGAATGAGGGATCTTACCTCTGTCGTCGAAGCCGCCGGACCGTCGCCGTACCCGTCGCGATCGGAGCGCCGGCGTAATGAGGGTGGCGAGAGACGCTAGGGATGAAACCCTAGCAGAGCACCAGAAAAGCACTGTTCTTTTTATTTTTTTTATTTTTTTTCTTTCATTCGTTTTCTAATGGCTTTTGAAGGGAAAAATTTTGATTTAAATAATGCTCAAAACGGCGCCATTTAGGTGGCCATGACCCGCGTGTTGACCCGACCCAGGGAGGATCTGCGCGTTTTGAATTTTGGGGAGATTTGCGCTACAGGTCCCTCCTTTTTGTGGCGCACTTCAATTAAATCCATTTTTATTTCTTTTAATTTTAGCCGCATATTTCGTTTTTGTTTCAATCTGGCCCATATCTGCGCAGCGTTTTGGGAAGGCAGGGATAATTTCCCTTTCAGTCCTCCATTGTTTCCTGCGCATTCAAATTGGTTTTTTTTCATTTATTTCAAATTTGCCTCGTTTTTTTCATCTTTTGTTCAATTTAATTTTTTTAAACTATTTCACTATTTAATTATTATTTTTTATTTGTTGTTATTATATTATATTATTACTTGTTTATTATTTTTTTTTGTCATCATTATTATTTTCATTATTTTTATACATGTACACGCATCTCTTATGTATAATTTTATAATTACATGTACATTCTCCTATATATATATATATATATCCTATTACTATTTTATTTTCATTACTTCCTGTACATGTGCATATGCACGTTTTGGCATACTTGCATGGATTTTTTAATATATATATATATATATATGTACATATACATATATTTATAGTATTCACATAATGTTTTCTTATATAATATATATATCTATGCATGTTTTAGGTTAGACGTCTACCTATACTTTATACATATATTTTTTCATTTTAAAAAAAACTTCTATATATATATATATATATATATATATATATATATATATATATATATACTGTTATATTTAAATTTCAAACTTTTTACTTTTGTAAATATATACACATATACATATTTCTGTATTTTATCCTTTTTCCATGATTTTCAAATGCATATACATGCATTTTTTAGTTTTTTTATTGATATATTCTATTCTATCTTTTATATGTATCCTTGTACATATGTGTCAAATATAGGCATGCACATATTTGTGAATTCCTTGTATATTATACTTGTATATATTTGTAAATATTTATTCATATATGTTTGAAATTAAGGTTGTGTTTCATATTATACATTAACTTTTAACATATCTTTCGGGAAATATATTTTGGTTTTATCGAAGCATTAAAATTATCATATTTTTACAAATTTCCAAAATATTTGGCATTCATGATTCTCGGGAAAGATTGTGTCCTAACTTACTGGATTGCGATTATTTTTCGATGAATTTAGAAAACCCAGTATTTGTTTTACAATAAATTCGCAAATTTTAAATAAAAGCTTATTCTCGGGAATTCAAATTGTTGGGTCCTAACTTACTGCTCATGACATTTTCTTCTCGAAATAAGAATTTTTGAAAAACAAAAGGGCAATATTCGGGTATTTTGAAGATTTAAAAACATTGTGCCCTAACTCACTGGGTGTGGTGTTTTATTTCTTTGAAATAAGAATTGGCTTATTATTTTATCCATTCATGAAATAAAAAGTTTCCTTTTAAAATCTTTTTCAAATTTTCGACACCAAGGCATTAAAAAAATCAATTTGGTACCAATTTTGGGCGTTACGAGGGTGCTAATCCTTCCTCGTGCGTAACTGAACTCCCGAACCTATTTTTCTCAAAATTCGTAGACCGAAATTGTTTTTAAGGTGAGCCGATCACACCTCAATCAAGGATCGGTGGCGACTCCAGTTTTTGTTCTTTTTAAGTCGACTAAAGTTTTTGTTTTCAAAAAAACGGTTTCGACAGCTTGGCGACTCCGCTGGGGACTTTAGAGAGTCGAGCCATAAACTGATCATATTTGTTTTTGTGTCGAAAATCAATAAGTTTTTTAAAAAAATTTCCCTTTGCACTCATTGATGTTTTATCATGGTACTTTGGCAACTTTGCATTTGCATTTTGCATTTTACCCTTAAGTGGGAGCGAGAAACTAGTCCTTCATGAGGTTTTCACCTCCGTGCAGGGTAGTGGACCGCTTCCGGGATACATCCCTACCTATGTCTTCGTGAGATTTCCATCTCTGTGCAGCCATAGGGAAATGTGTCCCCCTGAACTGAACTCAATCCGTATGATCCTATAATGGGTGAGCATCGAGGAATCTGCTGGTTCGGGTACCCTTACTCTAGAAACTAAGCCTCATTAGTGAGCTTTAGGAACTTGCCCTAGGTAGAGCTATACCAAACTCTAGTGGATTCCTGAATAAATGCTCTTGCTATTTCATGTTTGTATTGGATTATATCTTTTTGGTGTGATACTGACTTGGGTTTATTTTGTTTTGATTGCATGACATCATGATTGCATTGCATTTTCATCATATAAAAGAGATGTTGATTCACGTTTGGTTGTTAATAGAGAACTTGCTAGGGAAAACGGGTTTCTTGATAAGGTGGAAGATAATACGGTGATCCGAAGAAAATATGGCACAAAAAGCCTAACAAGAGGAGTATACGACTTCGATGCATGACCTGAGGATCCAAATTGTCAAAGTTTATTCAAAAGTCATCAAAAGTCTCTATCTCATAAAGAAGCTAATGAACGTGAATGAGCAAGGATTTACGACCTAGATCAAACAAAAAGGAGATCAAATTCATGAGATACATCTTAATATCCGAATGATCGATGTCTTCGCTTGGAGTACGAGGGTAAAGCCGTATATATATATTCGCTTTGTGTAAAGAGATTTGTTTTCTAACGAAGTTTTTCTAGTAAAGAATTGAACCGGAATCAACGTCTCTTTTTGCATTCATTTCACGCATTTGCATTTCATTACATCATATGCATTAGACACCGTTTAATTGATCCTAATTAACTAAAATCATTGCTCAGTTAACCTGGAAACCAACCAAGCAACCCAACACCGATACGGCACTCGGGCAAAGAGAAAGATATGGATCAGTGATTGGAAAAGCTCGAACAGTATCAGAAGGAGATGCAGGACCGACTTCAGCTACAGGTACAGGAGCGGTTAGACAAGATGAAACAAGAGATGTCTGAGAAGATGCAAGAATCCCAAGAAGATATAGTGACAAAGTTAACCCAACTAATAACTAAGGAAAGTGATAAAGGAAAGGCCCCATGGCAAATGTCGAAGAGAGAAATGATAATGAACCTCTCTATCCTTCAGGCTTCACCCCTCCACATGTTCGAACCCAAGTTGAATACCCGCACAAACCTACTGTTACAATCAGGCCTCAGCAGTCCCAGGCCAGTGCTTCGAACTTTCAAGTTAGATTGGGCTCTAACCCCGAAAACTACCCTGTTAACTCTGCCATTCCTGATTTTGATGAAATGGCTGAAAAGGAAAGAATAAAGGAGGAGTTACCGAAACAGTTACAGGAAAGGTACAAGTGGCTCGAGGAGAAATTTAAGGCGATGGAGGTCACTGAAGGCTATCGTGGGATTGACGCTAAAGAGCTGAGTTTAGTTCCGGATTTGGTACTCCCCCATAAGTTTAAGATGCCAGAATTCAAGAAGTACAATAGGGCAAGTTGCCCAGAAGCACATATCACCATGTTTTGCAGGAGAATGGCTGGATATGTTAACAATGACCAGCTACTGATTCATTGTTTCCAGGATAGCCTCACAGGGGCAGCATCTAAATGGTACAATCAACTGAGTCGTACCACGATTAATTCATGGAGGAATTTGGCCCAAGCATTCATGAAACAGTATAGTCATGTGATGGACATGGCTCTTGATAGAATCACCTTTCAAAACATGGAGAAGAAGCCGAGTGAAAGCTTTAGGCAGTACGCACAGAGATGGAGGGAAGTCGCAGTCCAAGTTCAGCCACCGCTCTTAGAAAAAGAAACGACCATGCTGTTCATTAACACACTGAAAGCCCCATTCATTACGTATATGTTAGGAAATGCTACAAAAAGCTTTTCTGAAATAATTATGAATGGTGAAATGATCGAAAATGCTATAAGAAGCGGGAAAATTGAGGCGGAAGAGAGTAACAAGTGGTCAGCCTTAAGGAGAAGAGAAAATGAGGTGAACAACACAGGTTATTCTAAATCAGTTGCTGTAAGTCATCCAGAAAAGGGGGTTGCTAGTCAACAAAGTTCAATGAGACAGGAATCTGGAGTGAAACCAGGTACTGAGAAGCTCCAGTTCACGCCAATTTCGATGTCGTATAAGGAGCTGTACCAAAGCTTATTTGATGCACACGTTGTTTCTCCTTCCTACTTAAAACCCCCACAACCTCCGTATCCCAAGTGGTATGATGCGAACACACAATGTGACTACCATGCAGGAATTACAGGGCACTCAATTGAGAATTGCATTACATTCAAAAAGCTAGTTGAAAAACTCATCAACATGGGTGTTGTCAAGTTGGGTGACTCATCAAGTGCAGAAAATCCGTTACCCAATCATGATTGAGGATGGAGGACCTGCAATGTATGAAGAAGTGGTGAGAAATTTGCACATCGATGCCATATATGTAGACACATTTAAAAGGATCATTGTTAGATATTCGCCTTAGAGGTGTTCTAAATAATGGGACTGTAGAGGAAACCCCTAAAGTATTTAGAGTCTGTTAGAGTAATGTTCAAAACACACTTGTTGCTTTCAGCCTAGAAGCAATAAGAATTTCTTTGTGAAATAGGCTCACGTCTGAATATTATTATTTTAATGAATACATTTTTGCAATCATCTTTGAGCAAATGTTCTTTCATTCTTTAGGATTTTTTTTCATTCCTTCAGATTTTTTCTGCCAAACCATTCATTCATTCATATTATTCATATATTCTTTGTATATCCTTTAGCACCTACAATAGGTCCTTGGATATCAATGACATGAGTGATGCTGCTACAGACTCAGAATCTCCTTTTGGGTGAGACATGTGTTTAGAGGGATCTCACAACTTTGAAGGTGACATGGATTGTAGCTTATCTCCAGACTTATTGAGGATGGTAGAGGATAGATAGATCCTACCTCACAAAGAATCATTAAAGTTGTGAGCTTGGTGAATATTGGAATTAATATGACTTCAAAGACAAAGCTGAGTTACTTCAAGAATTCAAAGATGTCTACGCATAGTCATACCAGGATATTCCCAGGTTAAGCACTGTCATTACAATCTGAACAACAGCACGATATTAGAAATTTACAGTATGTTCAAGATTAATATCATGAATGATGCAGTGAAAACTCTACCGGAGCAGTGCCTCTCTCTTTAGTTCATCACGGTTTTTTCTATTGAAATTGAAATTCTTTCTCTCCGGGTATTGGCTGAGCAAGTTGGATGAAGCAGAATAAATCCGATCTCAATGTGATCAATTGAACTTGATAGAAGGAAGAAGGCTAAAAGCTATTCATCACGGTCAGATGTGCCAGAAATGAATGATGCGAGCCTATAACAAAAGGTTCATCCTAGAGAATTCCACGAGGGTGACCAAATGTTGAAGATCCTCCATCTACAAAAAATATTATGGAGGGAAATGGATGCCAAATTGGGTGGAACCTTATGATTATAGAGAAGGTTTTTTTTCCAAAGGAGCTTTGATTTTGAGCGAGATGGATGATAAACCTGTAAAGTCCTGTAAACTCAGACTCAGTCAGGAAATTCTCCACCTAAAGAAGGAGAGGACCAAGGTAAAAACCGCAAAGGGAAGTTTGAGTCCAAAAAAAAAAAGTGATGTGAAAAAATGAAAAGATGAAAATGAAAAATGAAAATGTAAAAATGGAGAGGCTAAGGTGAAAACCCGCAAAGGGCGCCTTAGACCAAAGGGGATTTGAGTTGACAACCCAAAAAAGGGCGGCTCAAATGTTGATCAAAATGGCATTTGAAATTTTCAGAGCAGCTCAAATACTGATCAGAATGGGGGCATGCAGTGGTCTTGCTATACCTGAATCAACAGGAAAGGGTAGACGACATCTTGGGGCATCGACAAAGTACTCCTAAACACATGTTAAACTCAGAATGGTCTTCAGAAAGTCTGTACAGCAAAGTTCAATCTGCGATATCTGGGGCACCTAACCTGTATACCATTTTTGTTATTCTTGGAACACTTTATTCATTTCCAAGATACGCATTCCTGCATCAATGTCTTTGTTATCCATCTTTATTATCTTTGATAATTTATTTCATTTCGAGCTATGCTCAGAACCAATTCAATTTTATCCATCATTTTGTTCTCTTTGCAAGTGTGTTGCATTAAAATAATAATTAATGGACCAATAAAACTTTCACAAGGGAAGTTTTGAATATTACTCTAGAAGTTTCTAAATAATACAGGAACCTGAAACAGGACTATTGTTTAGAACGCACAAAGGAAGAGTCTAAATTAAGACTATCAATTTAAATTTTATTGTCGAAAACAAAATGACAAGATTTCGTGTTGGTGACAAAGCGTCAATGAGCAAACAAACAATGATCACCTTACAGTAAGAAGAGGTTTCCTCGAAGGAAAAAACATTCATTTGTGCATAGGCATTTGGTATGACACCCTGAGAATGATATAGAGGGCCAAAGTGCTTCACATTGCGATAAGAGAAGATCGAGAAGTCATGTTTTTCAACCCTTGGGTTATAGTGAAAAGATGATACAAATTTTGCATCCCAGTGGATCAAACTTGAAGGTTTACAGTGGGGGCAATCTGGTCAAGTGTTTCTTTGGAGACGCCAGCCGAGCAAGCAGGCGCTATAGCACATTAGTGATGAAACTTTAAATAAACTTTGAGTAATGATAACCTAAGTGACAAGGAGGAATCATTCTCGAAAAATGCCATTCTGCATTCATTCAAATGTCATTCATACATGTCTAGTTAGGAGCATTTGATTCATTTTGATCATGCCATCCTAATCATTAGGCATAATTAGGTTCATTATACAGGTCATGTTCTCCAGAGAACAGATCAGTGAAAATAGCAGATCTTGCCTTCCTGCATTGACAGCGAAGCAGATTGAAGATACCAGCCTTGCCTCCCTCGGTTGCAGTGGAGTAGGTAGATGGTGGATTTTACCTCCCTGAGGTTACAGTGGAGTACATTGAAGCCAGTAATTCTACTTCCCGGGCAACAGTGGAATAGATGGAAGATTACAGATCTGATCTCCCTAAGCAGTAGTGGAGCAGATCAAAGATGGTAGATTTTACCTCCCTGTGGTTACAGTGGAGTGCATTGAAGCCAATAATTCTACTTCCCTGGGCAGCAGTGGAATAGATTGAAGATTTTGGATCTTGTCTCCCTAAACAGTAGTGGAGCAGATCAAAGATGGCAAATTTTACCTCCCTGTGGTTACAGTGGAGTACATTGAAGCCAGTAATTCTACTTCCCTGGGCAGCAGTGGAATAGATTGAAGATTTCAGATCTTCCCTCCCTAAGCAGTAGCGGAGCAGGTCAAAGATGATGGATTTTACCTCCCTGAGGTTACAGTGGAGTACATTGAAGCCAGTAATTCTATTTCCCTGGGCAGCAGTGGAATAGATTGAAGATTTTAGATCTTGCCTTCCTGCATAGACAGCGAAGCAGATCGTAGACGGCAGATTTTACCTCCCTGAAGTTGCAGTGGAGTATATTGAAGCCAGTAATTCTACCTCCCCGGTCGGTAGTGGAATCGATCGAAAAAATAGATCTTGTCTTCATGTACTGGCGTGAAGTAGATCAAAGAAACAGATCTTGCCTCTCTAAGCAGTAGTGGAGCAGATCGAAGATGGCGGATTTTACCTCCCTGAAGTTGCAGTGGAGTATATTGAAGCCAATAATTCTACCTCCCCGGTCGGCTGTGGAATCGATCGAAAAAGCAGATCTTGTCTTCATGTACTGGCGTGAAGTAGATCAAAGAAACAGATCTTGCCTCTCTAAGCAGTAGCAGAGCAGATCGAAGATGGCAGATTTTACCTCCCTGAAGTTGCAATAGAGTATATTGAAGCTAGTATTTCTACCTCCCCGGTCGGCAGTGGAATCGATCAAAAAAGCAGATCTTGTCGTCATGTATTGGCGTGAAGTAGATCGAAAAAAGCAGATCTTGTCTTCCCATACTGGTGGTGAAGTAGATCGAAGATACAAGTCTTATCTCCCTGAAGTTGCAGTGGAGCAGACAAAAGTAACCAATCCTATCTCCTTGAAGTGGCAATGGAGTGGATTAAAACTGCAGATCTCATCTCTCTGAAGTTGCAGTAGAGCAGATCACATCAGATTTTCCCTTAAGTTGTAACAGAACAAGTTGAAGCTATAAATCTTATCTCCCTGAAGTTGCAGTGGAGCAGATTAAATATAGCAAATTTTGTTCTTTTGAGAAGCTACAACATATGAATCCTATCTCCCCGGCATTCCAGTGGAGTAGATTGGAGCACCAGTTCCTATACCTCTGAAGATGCAGTAGGAAGGAACGAGGCTACTTAAAGAAGAGAAGCATTGAAGAAGTTGAGGCTCTGCAGGACCAGGCACAATTGGGCCTTGTAGTCTTTGCTCTATTCCCGTTACACGACAATGGGCAAAGAGGGGCAACTGTAATAGGGCCTAATCGGCCTGGGCCCACATAATAAACCAAAACAAAAAAAACAATAAACAGGCCTACATTTTACACGGCCCAATAACCCATTGATATAGCCCAAACCAAGTTACCCTAAATCAAACCCAGCACAAAAAAAAATAAACCCTAGCCGCATTTGCTTAGTGCCGCCTTCAACGCCTCCAGCAGCTTCTCCAAGTGCCGCACAACTCAAGCAGACCCTCTCCACGCCACCGACCTCTCCACTAACGCAAAAAGCGGACTCAAGGAGTCCAAAGGAGAAAAACAAGTGAAATATATTTTATTTTTTCTTTTCGGCCTATAAAAGGCCATTTAATCTGTAAAATAAGGGAGGGATATTGAATAGACGGAGAAATAGACAAAAGAAGTTGAAAGAAAAGCAGAGAATACAAAGTTTTTTTTAGGTGAATCGGGTTCTTTTAGTTTCATTTTATTTTTTATTTTATTTTTTTCCCTTTGCGTTTTATGTTTTTTAAAGAAATAACAAAGGAAAAAGGAGGGATCTTACCTCTGTCGTCGAAGCCCGGACCGTCGCGTGCCCGTCGCGATCGGAGCGCCTTGGCGTAATGAGGGTGTGGCGAGGACGCTAGGGATGAAACCCTAGCGAGCACCGTAAAAGCATCGTTCTTTTTTTTTTTATTTTTTTCTTTCATTCATTTTCTAATGGCTTTTGAAGGGAAAAAATTTGATTTAAATAATGCTCAAAACGGCACCGTTTAGGTGGCCATGACCCGCGTGTTGACCCGACCCGGGGAGGATCCGCGCGTTTTGAATTTTGGGGAGATTTGCGCTACAGGTCCCTCCTTTTTGTGGCGCACATCAATTAAATCCATTTTTATTTCTTTTAATTTTAGCCGCATATTTCGTTTTTGTTTCAATCTGGCCCATATCTGCGTAGCGTTTTGGGAAGGCAGGGATAATTTCCCTTTCGGTCCTCCATTGTTTCCTCCGCATTCAAATTGGTTTTTTTTCATTTATTTCAAATTTGCCCCGTTTTTTTCATCTTTTGTTCAATTTAATTTTTTTAAACTATTTCACTATTTAATTATTATTTTTATTTGTTGTTATTATATTATATTATTACTTGTTTATTATTATTTATTATTTTTTTGTCATCATTATTATTTTCATTATTTTTATACATGTACACGCATCTCTTATGTATAATTTTTATAATTACATGTACATTCTCCTATATATATATATATATATCCTATTACTATTTTATTTTCATTACTTCCTGTACATGTGCATATGCACGTTTTTGGCATACTTGCATGGGTTTTTTAATATATAATATATATATATACATATACATATATTTATAGTATTCACATAATGTTTTCTTATATAATATATATATCTATGCATGTTTTAGGTTACACGTCTACCTATACTTTATACATATATTTTTTCATTTTTAAAAAAACTTCTATATATATATATATACTGTTATATTTAAATTTCAAACTTTTTACTTTTGTAAATATATACACATATACATATTTCTGTATTTTATCCTTTTTCCACGATTTTCAAATGCATATACATGCATTTTTTAGTTTTTTATTGATATATTCTATTCTATCTTTTATATGTATCCTTGTACATATGTGTCAAATATAGGCATGCACATATTTGTGAATTCCTTGTATATTATACTTGTATATATTTGTAAATATTTATTCATATATGTTTGAAATTAAGGTTGTGTTTCATATTATACATTAACTTTTAACATATCTTTCGGGAAATATATTTTGGTTTTATCGAAGCATTAAAATTATCATATTTTTACAAATTTCCAAAATATTTGGCATTCATGATTCTCGGGAAAGATTGTGTCCTAACTTACTGGATTACGATTATTTTTCGATGAATTTAGAAAGCCCAGTATTTGTTTTGCAATAAATTCGCAAATTTTAAATAAAAGCTTATTCTCGGGAAGTCAAAATGTTGGGTCCTAACTTACTGGTCATGACATTTTCTTCTCGAAATAAGAATTTTCAAAAACAAAAGGGCAATATTCGGGTATTTTGAAGATTTAAAAACATTATGCCCTAACTCACAGGGTGTGGTGTTTTATTTCTTTGAAATAAGAATTGCCTTATTATTTTATCCATTCATGAAATAAAAAGTTTCCTTTTAAAATCTTTTTCAAATTTTCAACACCGAGGTATTAAAAAAATCAATTTGGTACCAATTTTGGGCGTTACGAGGGTGCTAATCCTTCCTCGTGCGTAACTGAACTCCCGAACCTATTTTTCTCAAAATTCGTAGACCGAAATTGTTTTTAAGGTGAGCCGATCACACCTCAATCAAGGATCGGTGGCGACTCCAGTTTTTGTTCTTTTTAAGTCGACAACTAAAATTTTTGTTTTCAAAAAAACGGTTTCGACATTGGGTATTATATTTTAGTTTAATATGTAATATTGAATATTATTAATTTAAATATATGTTTTTTTATTTTAATTAATATTCTTTTTATATATTCAGAACCCACTACTAATTGTATAATAATCTCAAGTTAAGTTAATTGCTATTCATAATTATTTATTTTACATAATTATCATAGAAATAGTATATTAATATATATTTGGGCAATCTTTGTTTTAAACAACAAAAATCACATTGTAATAATATATACGATTATTTTAAAAATAGATTTTTTAGCTAAAAATACCTTAAATTCAATTATAGAATTAAAATTAGGTAAACTATACAAATAGTCACCTAACTATGCTTATGTTTCATTTTGGTCACTCAAGTTTAAAATCTTCTATTTAGACACGTTTGAATTTGTTCCTGTTTTGGTCACCCACCATTAAATTGATAATGAAAAATATTTTTAGCTGGTATAATAACACATTTAGTCCTCAATACTTATATATTATATCAATTTGATCCTAATTCTAAATAATTCAGTACTTTTAACCCTTCACAGTTACAAATTCTATCAATTTTGATCATCGAACTTTCTAACCAAAACTTTCAGCTTTTAAAATAGAGGCATTCCATATCTATTAAATTTGTAAAACTTGAAAAAGAAAAAAAATAGCTCAACTATAAATTTCCGAAACTGCACATCCAAAACGAACAACATTTTAATTATTGAATCAATCATCAAAGAATGCGAATACTAAAGAGACTTTGTTAAACAATGTACTATAAAACTTTTTTTTAATAAAGCAATGGTCACACTTTTCACATCCAATGTATAAAGCTATGGTTGCTGCAAAAACATGCTTGCCTTGTTTGTAAGACTGAGGCAACACCTCGATGGTAGCAGCATCAGCATCAGCAGCAGCCATGGATGGATTCAATTTAACCCTTTTGTTGGTGGTTTACTTACTGTTAGCACCAAAATACAAAATCAGGATTTCATTTATTTTATTTAGCCTAGAGGGGGGTCAAACTTCTACTTGATCAGTGTTTATATGAATGAAAATTGAAGCAACTTCCCCCCAAATCAAATATGATTGTTGCTTCCAGTCTCATGCATAAAAACAATGAAAGTGACGTAATAGGAAAATTTAAGTTAAACCTTGAAGAATTGTAGCTTTGAATAATTAATTCCAAAGCATATCTTCCCATGCAACGAAAGTGCACTTGAGTTAAAAGGGTGTCTGTATTTTCTTCTTGGATTTCACTTGTATTGCATATAAATTAATATTTAAAATTTTAAGTTTGAGTATTATAAATTAGAAAAAAAAAAGTTTTGATTGGGTTTCTTTGATAGTAATATAGAGCTTCTTACCATTTCTTTTTATTGGAGAAGTTTTTTTTTAGATTTTACAAATTTATAAAATGGAATGTTTCTATTTTAAAAGTTAAAAGCTTTGAGGATTAAACTGATATGAATTTATACATGTGAAGGGTTAAATTTATTAAATTATTAAGAATTAGGATCAAATTGATAGAATATGTAAGTATTGATGATTAAATGTGTTATTATATTAGTTAGAAAAAGACTTTCCGTTATCAATTTAACAACGGATGACTAAAATATGAACAAATTCAAACGTTAATACCTGAACTGAAAATTTTAAAGTTGGATGACAAAAAAGAACACGAGCATCTTCGGATGACTACTTGTATAGTTTACCCTTAAAATTATTGTAAAACAATCTTAAAAAATAATAATTTTTTTGCAACATAATAAAATTTTTAAAATTTCTTAATATATTGTTATTGTTATAAAAAATTTTAAAAGACTGTATACAGTATTCATATAGTATTTTAAAATTTTATAATGTATAGTATTAAAATATAGTTGTTTTACAATATTTTTACATACGGTAAAAATATTATTTAAAATTTAATTTTAAAAATAAAAACATTTTTATGAAATAATATGTTTAAATCTATTTTCACATTATTAATTAATTTTAAAATTAATAAATAATTTAATATATTTTAATTGATATATACAATCTGTCCTTGCATCACAATAGTAAAAAACTAATTAATTAACTATATTAAAAATAGATTAAGTTAAATTAGTGATCTATACTAAAAGTCCAATGTTACACTCTTATTTTAACACGTTACCATAATCAATAGCTTAGAGAGTGATTATATTTTAAATTATAATTAGATTTTTTTAATAATTTCATTATAGGTTATGATCATATATACTTTTTTTTTAATTATCCATAGCCCCTCCTCAACCCATAAATAGGAGGATAATGCATTTCAGCGTGCTCGAACTCACGTCCTCCTGCATTGACAACAATACCTATACCAATCGAGTTAAGACTCAACCAACAATTTATAACTAAACTTGAATAGAAATGATCTATATTAATTGCAACATATATCCCAATTCCCAACTATCACAATAACAAAAAATGAAACCACAATTAGTGTGACAAAATTATTGTTGGTTTGCATTTTAGGTTAGGGTTCTAGTCATGAATCACTTATCTAGGGTGAAGTCAAAAAAAAAATTTAGGGGCGAAATTATATTTTAATTTTTATTAGAGTAAAATGTAATTTTTAAAGGATTAACTCAAAATTCTATTATTTTTAAGAGGGTCAAAGTTAATTTTACCTTTATTGTCATCATAAAAGAAACTTTGATTTATCTCTATTCTTTCTTCAATTTCATAATAATTAGGCTTCATTTATTTTTATTAATTTTTATTTAAGATTGTTTTTATTCCAATTTGAGACTCAAACTTGACATTATTACTAAGTTAGTATCTAAGTTTTTTTTGTCAATTTGATACTTGAACTTAACAAAATTTCTTAATTTAGTATCTAAACTTGTCAAATATTATACACATTACTCTAATATAACAATAGTATTTTTTATGTTATTTTTTATGAGATAGAAAAATAATCAATATTCAGTTACTTTTAGTTTAATTTATTTATTTTATTTTTTTAAAATTTAATATAATTAATTTAATATCCATTCATTAAACATAACTCAAATCACAATATTTTAACATAAATTTCCTTTTATACTGATGATATATTTTTTGTGGAATTGAGGGCTTTGTGAGAACCAGGCTATGCTTTAAGCATGAGGTCCCTCTTGAATTATTCCCTCCATTAATAACCAAAGTAATCTTGGTCCCAAATAAAAAGTGAAATTTCAGCATATTCTTTTGCAAAACAAAGGAAACTTCAAATAATTGTAATCATTCCTACCATTAAATTCTATTTAATCTACCATGTTAGTCATCCATTAGTTATTTTTTCCTCTCATAAAAAAAGAAAACTGCTAGTATTTTGGGATAATTTGTATAATATTTGACAAGTTTAGGTATCAAATTGGGCAAAAAAAAAAGGCTTGGGTGTCAAATTAGGAAAAAAAATGTCAAGTTCAAATATCAAATTGGACAAAGTAAAGGGCTTAGGTACCCAATTAGGAAAAAAGTATTTGAGTATCAAATTGGAAAAAAAACTTAAATACCAAATTAAAAAAATAACTTCAAAGCACCAAATATTATATTATATTAAGCGTAAAATTATGAATCAGCATGAAAACCAGATGATCACTTGCTTAAAATATTTTAGGCATGGATTTTATTAATCTCTTGAGCAAAACTTCCAAAATGTTGATGTAATTATGAAAATTGTGGAAAATTTCCAAGTAAAATATTTCTTCACATCCTTATTTAATTCCTTTGCCAATACCCATTTTTGAAAATCAATACAACGCAAATTCAAGTTTGACTACAAATTTGTTTTAATGAAAATAAGTGGAATGAAATCCACTTTTAATAAAAAGATAAAGTATAATTATAAATAATAAACATTTCAAGAATGAAATCTTTATAATGCAAGTATGGATTCGAAATTAAAATGGATTCAAATCTAAATTAAAATAAATATATAAATTTAAAGAGAATCCATGCATAAAATAAATTTTAAAATGAGATTTCAAAAAGGGTAATTACATTAGTAGTAATCCAATGATGTTTTTTTTTTGGTCATTCAACTAGTTAATTTTGTCTTTTTTTATCACCAAACTATATTGAATTTTTGGGTATTTCTAATTTTTATGTTAGTCGGCTGATGAGAAAAAAAGACAAAATTGAATAGTTGGGTGATCAAAAAAGAAATATACTAATAGCTAGGTGACCATTTTGTAACTTTTCATAGTTAAGTGGCCAAAAAGGAAAAAGAACATAATTGGGTGACTAATAATGTAATTTTCCCTTTGAGAAATTGTTAATCTGACTTTTTTGACAAATTAAGCAGGAAATGAGGTCCCGTGTGAGATTAGCTTTATGGACTTACATAGTGAATCAACTTCCTTAATTCTAATATGTCAAACTAATTGCTTTTCATGTGATTAAATTAAGCTGCAGTTTTTTCTCTTCCATACTCGGTCAAAAAAATTGTCTCCCACCTGTTAATATAAAATTAATTTATTAATTTATTATTTTTCAAATAGTAAAAAAAAATCTTTTGATTAGGCACAAATCATACTTAAGTTGTGTTTTGTTTCCCATTAATTTTTTAGATAAATTTTTTAGTTGGACGATTTTGTTTAAAATATTTTACGTTATTTAGTAAATTTTTAAAAGTCGTTTTTATAACATAAATAGAATAAAATTATATTTGTTACAAAATATTATGTAGACCGAAATTTTTGTGAAGAAGGCATGGAAAATATTAACAGACTGAGTAACTAAATCAGTTGAATTAGTTTTGTGTTAGCTTCATCTTGAATCGTCTCTCATTCTTGTATATATAATCATGGATAGGCTTAATAAAAGATTTCTATCCATTTATGAGTTGTTTGCTTTTCTGTTAAAATACACTATAAATTGATAGTTTTATGATTTTATGTTGAATTTTAAAATTTAGAACAGATTGATAGAAGAGACCAAATTTATAATTGTTAATTGTTAAAACAATTTTAAAAATTAATGTAAAAACACCTTTTATAATTATCTCTATGTTAAAAAAAAAAACCAATATACATTGAAGCACCTTTCCAAAATTTGTATATTTATCTCTATGTCTTTAATTTTATAATTTTTAAACCTAAATTAATAAAATGTATTAATCGAATTTAAATTTTGTAATGTGATTTTTTTCATAAATTTACTTAATTTCAAACTTCTAAATTTGAAAAAATATATTTTTAATTATTTTAAAATATTTTTAATATTTTTTAAAAAATAGATAAGTTACTTTTAAATTTGTAAATTATATTGCTCAAGAAGTATAGTAATATAATCATATTTCAAAAAATAGATTCATAAAATTTAAATTGAATTATTTAAAATTTAAATTTGTTGAGCATTTTTGTTGTGTGTCCTCTCGGTGAGGAGAATCGGGTATTATTCATTGAAATAATGTCCTAGGTAGGCTCCATGCGCACCAACACATATACTGCTCTAGACTTAACATGTGTTTATCGTACCACGCACTTGACTCCGCATCCTTTGCCTGCGAACCCCCAGTAACATGTCTCTACCTTGGGGGTAGGTTCCTCTGCATCTACTCGGGTTGTGGGTCGGTAATTCGAAGTTATGTCAGGATTTTGAGTCGGTAATGAGAAATACCATAATAAAATTAGAATTTTTTTTTGAAAAATTTAAACGGTTTCTAAAATCAAAATAATTTCTGATATATTTTTCAAACTTTAATAATTTTAAAGTGCATTCTGAAATAACATATTTATTAAATTAACAAAATTAAAATTTGTAATCGTTAAAATAGATTTACAAAACATATTTTGTAAACAATTTTCAAATAAAAAGTTGTTTAAATACTTTGTAAAGGTACCAAATTGGTTGTCAACGAATGAGACTCAATCTTTGATTAAAGCAGAAATCATAACTGAGATTAATATTTTGAAATTACCATTTACATTATATTAAATGTTTGTTAATTAAAAAATGTTAATTTTTTCATGTTAACATTTTATCATAATATTAACATTTATTTTTAAACAAAAATTAATATGTGTTTTTATATACATAATTTAACCTAATTCAATCCATAGATATAAATATTAATATAATTGAATTCGATTCATTTTGATGGAAAATAAAATAAGGAAAAAATGGAGAATAAGTTGCAATTGACCAAACTTATAGAAAGAAAAGGTAAAATTGTCATAAAATCAAGAATGAGAAAGAACTATATGCCACATCAGTAATTTTATCTTGAATTTTAAGATTTTTATTTGGATTTAATTTTTTTAGGATGGCATTAAATCATTGGAAAAGTGTAAGCTTACCTCTAAATGACCAATCGTAACATTATTTGAGAATATAAAATTATGAGGTGAAAGTAATTTGTGGAATCCAAACTAGAGAATGCTTACACTATTATTGAAAATGTAGAATTTTGTGAATCAAACACCACTTAAGTAATATTGCATTCAATAATTTCACGTTTCATGAACCGAATATTAGGATTTCTTGAGGTTGAATGTAAATTTTTTACAAGAAAATGAATTTTCTCTAACAATTAACTTCGGAAGAAGAAGGCGTACATTTTTAGATAAAATGAAAAATTGTGTCATCAAGTTTTTTTTTCTTTTAAAAAAACTTATGTTTAGCATATTTAAAATTCAAGATTTTAAGGTTTACTTTACTTTTTTTTTTTTAATTTTAAGTTTTCCCAAATTAGTAGAATTGTCTTTGTTTCTATATTTCACGTCACACATTCAGACATGTGTATATTTGCCCACGTTTTGGGGCGAAGACGACGATACCACACGGCGGCTAGCAACAGGCTATTTAGATTGATTTCAATAAGTAATGTATTTCATGCGCTAATTTGCTTGTAATCTTACATCAATTCAAACAAAATAAGTTTACCATCTGTCAAATGTGATACACTTCCTCCATCATGTCAGTTTGAAAGAAAAATTGTAGTTGAATATTTCTTTGTAAAAGAGGAATGGGATCCATTTTGAAATATGGCAAGTAGGTGATGGGATAAACAAAAATGAAGATGAGATGAATGAAGTTTCCTTTAGGGTTACTTGATGGTCTACGAGTGGGATTGTGTAAATGAAAGAGGTGAGCAGCTTCCCACACAATAACCAAACTTTGGGAAAACAACAAATCCATGAAAATAGATGGTGGCAGGAACCTTGGTGTGTGTCTTTGGTCTAACTTACTATGACAAAAGAGACTTACAAAATGGGTCCTACCCCACTCTAATGATTAAAAATATAATTAAATTTTATATTTTAAAAAATCAAATCAAATCATGGTAATTAGGTGTTTTAAACTTTGGTATTATAACATTAATAATTTTTAAAATTTATCACTTCTATAAAATAAGCATTTAGGGGTGTCAAAACCCTACAACTTGACGGGTTTTGATTTGCGCCGGTTCGATAAAGATGATATTTTTTCTTTTCTAAAATCAGATTTCCGATTAAATCTAATTAGATTTTCTATTAATATTTTTGGGGTTTGGTTAAAGTGAAATCGACTCCACCTACAATATATTCATTAACATAATCTTATATTAATTTTATAATTAATATTAATATTATTTTATTTCATAGTGATGATAGCAACTCAATAAAAATTTTAAATATTAATATAAATAGGAATAATATTTTATGTGTCGTCGGTGCATAAGTCTCGAGCACCATCAATTAATAATAACATGACACATCATCATTAAATTAAACAAAAACATGAAGAACTCGTAAATAAATATAGATAATTTTATTTAAATATAATTAAACACTAATAATAACTATTATAAATAAATATTATTAAAATCTTAAGGGTTTAGGGTCTTGAGGCTAAGGTTTAAGGTTTTAACATTTATTTATAATTAATTATTTTTAATTATATTTAAATAAAATTATCTATATTTATTTATAAGTCCACTATTATTTTTGGTTTTATTTAATGATAAATGCCATGATTTATTACTGATGGTATATGAGAAATATACCCCATGTAATATAATATATTAAAATTCATTAAAATATGTAATAAATGTAACATAAGTTAGAGAAGGCAAAGGGATAGTCCCATAATAATAATAATAATAAGCACTTTCAAGTTCAACCCACAAAATACCAT
This sequence comes from Gossypium raimondii, assembly GCF_025698545.1. Classification (NCBI taxonomy): domain Eukaryota; kingdom Viridiplantae; phylum Streptophyta; class Magnoliopsida; order Malvales; family Malvaceae; genus Gossypium; species Gossypium raimondii. Next base: position 8,467,020 of record NC_068571.1, on the reverse strand, counting down.
TGGCCCACAAAAATGTTAAGACCCTTCAAACCCATAGCTTCAAACTTCTATAAATACCCCACACCTTTCATCAACTCTGCATCAACAAAATATAAGCTTTCTGCAAAAAGTGAGGCTTTGAGAGATTTTTCAGAAAACAAAGAGTTGTAAGAGAAATGGCAACTTTCCCAGTGATCAACTTAGAGAAGCTTAATGGTGAGGAGAGAGCAACAATCATGGAGCAAATCAAGGATGCGTGTGAGAATTGGGGATTCTTTGAGGTATCCTTCAAAACCAGATTTTGCTAATTTCAAAGTTTTGTTTCTTTTCTTTGTTGTGCTGATAAAACTGTTCTTTTAATGTATTTTCAGCTGCTGAACCATGGGATTCCCCATGAATTTCTGGACACTGTTGAAAGATTGACAAAAGAGCATTACAAGAAATGCATGGAGCAGAGGTTTAAGGAATTGGTAGCAAGCAAGGCCCTGGAAGGTCTCCAGGCCGAGGTTACTGATATGGATTGGGAAAGCACATTCTTCTTACGCCATCTCCCTGAATCAAACATGGCTGAAATCCCAGATCTCGCCCATGAATACAGGTTTACATTTACATATACATACATACACAGACATAAAAGATTGGAAGTTCTTAGCTTGTCTGACACATGGTGGAATTGAAAAACAATGCAGGAAAGTGATGAAAGAGTTCGCACTGAAATTGGAGAAACTAGCAGAGGAGCTTCTCGACTTGTTGTGCGAGAATCTTGGACTGGAAAAGGGGTACTTGAAAAAGGCTTTCCATGGGACAAGAGGTCCAACATTTGGAACCAAAGTTAGCAACTACCCACCATGTCCAAAACCTGATAAAATCAAGGGACTCCGAGCCCACACCGATGCTGGTGGCATCATCTTGCTCTTCCAAGACGCCCAAGTGAGCGGCCTCCAGCTTCTAAAAGACGGCCAGTGGGTGGATGTTCCCCCTATGCGCCACTCCATTGTAATCAACCTAGGGGATCAGCTGGAGGTAATCACCAATGGCAAATACAAGAGCGTGGAGCACCGAGTGATTGCTCAAACCAACGGAGCTCGCATGTCGATAGCTTCATTCTACAACCCTGGAAGTGATGCCATTATCCACCCAGCACCGGCTCTGGTGGAGAACAAACAATTGTACCCCAAATTTGTGTTTGAAGACTACATGAAGTTATATGCTGGGCTGAAATTCCAGGCCAAGGAACCAAGATTCCAAGCCATGAAAGCCAGGGAAACAACTCTTCCCATTGCAACTGCTTAAAATTCCTAAGCTCCTCTTATCTTTAGTGTGGTGTGTGAACAAAAAATTCCAAACTAGTCAAGAGTTCAGTGTCATTGGTCTGTGTTGATTAATTATTAATGTAAACATCAAGAAAGAAATTCTAATATATTTTATTATTTAGGGTAAACTCGTTAGTTGATCACCCAACTTTTAGGCACTTTTATTTTGATTACTCAAAATGAAATTCTTGCAATTTCGTCACTCAACTTTTAAGGTGCTTTCATTTTAGTCACTCAATCGTTAAATCTTAATGGCGGTTAACAATACATGCCACATCATGTCTTTCATTTTGATCACCCAATTTCTAGGTCGCTTTCATTTTGGTCACCCAAAAAATATCATTTTTTAAAGTATTAATTGGGATAAATAAAATAAGGACTAAAATGAAAAAATAAATTGAAATAATGCATTAAAAATTTGTCAAATTGTACTCGTTTATCACATTGCCAAAAAATCTAGTTTTTTTCAATATTGAAAAGTTAAATTTCAAAACATAAAAATCAATTAAATAAATTGTTGAAACTTTTTATCCCTTAATAATGTTAAGCGATTTATTATCGTAATATTAAAATTAATTAAATTAATCTCCTTCTAAATTTTAAAATTTTATTTTATGTTCCCATATTATTCTTAATGAAATCAACTTGATAACTCATATTTAATAATTGTTTATGAAATTAAATTTCTTTTGATTACATAATCTCGAATCTTTCATACTAAACTAAAACCAAAGAAAATCATTGCAATTAATTAAATTAATTGCTTGTTCTTCGCTTGGGTAAAGAAGTGGTGAAATTTTTTGGTTTTGTTTGACATGGAATATAAAATTAATTAATGGTAAGAATTTTTCTTTACTTTTAGTTTAGTATGAAAGACTAGAGATCGATATTCAAAAGAAATTTGGGTTTAATGTACTATTAAAGATGATTTATTTGAGTTGATTTTAATTTGAAACATAAAATAAAATTTTAAGATTTAAAAGGAGACTAAATTAATTAATTTAATTAATTTCAATATTTTAGTAACAAATCGGTTGATACTATCAATGGATAAGAAATTTTCAATAACTTATTTAATTGATTTTGATGTTTTGAAATTTAAACTTTTAATATTGAAAGGAAAAAGAAATTTAAAATTTTTGGAAAGGGGGTAAACAAGTACAATTTGACAATTTTTAAAGCATTATTTTAGTTTCTACCTCTTTTTCACTTTAATCCTTAATTTTTTTACCCCGATCAATGTTAAAAAGAAGATATTTTTTGGCTGACCAAAATGAAAGCAACTTACAAGTTGGGCAACCAAAATGAAAGTGTGAACAATATGTAGTCTGTACAAGTTAATTATTGTTAGAGATTTAACGGTTGGATGACTAAAATAAAAACGCCCTAAAAATTGAGTGACGAAATTGCAAGGATTAATAAAAGTACTCTAAAAGTTGAATGACCAATTAAGTAGTTTATCTTATCATTTAATAAAAAGGATTCTTCTTTTTTGACACAAGAATTTAAAAAAAAGAAAAGAAGAATTACTTGAAAAAGAGTCGGTTGCATGATTTAACCAACTGTTTTTTGCTTCCATGAAAACGCATTTGGAAACTAGAAAAAGAAATGAAAATGTAAATAAGAGGAGAAGAAGCGAAAGAGAGAAAGGAAAGGTGGATTGGAGAACAAACATCGGTGACAATGTCGGAGTGCAGTTGTGGTGCATACTGGCGGCAGCGGCGGCTAGGATTGGGGAAGAGAGGAGGAGAATAAGAAGAAAAGAAAAGAAAATTGAAATGGAAAAGAATAAAAGAAATGAGAAAAAAGGGGAAAAAAAAAGAAATGTGATGATGTCATTATGCAACACGTCACAATTTTATTCTACCTAACTGCGTTAAAAAAAAGTATCAAACTAGTTGACGAAAAAAGTTTGGGTATCAACATGGGAGAAGTGGACAAGTTCGGGAACTAATTTCATATTTAACCATTTTTTTTGTATATTTAGGTAAAAAATCGATAAAAACATCTAAGCTAGAAGAAAAATAAGCAAGTACAAAATTGCATTAGATATGAAGATTTAGGGTTTTAGGTTGGACAATTAAATTCATGCATAATCAAAATTATTCTTTTTACACAATATTAGGACTAGGGATAAAGATAATACGTTTAAATTCGTGTCAAATAAGTAGTTGGCAAATATTTGAACTATATCATTTCATTCGAGTTAAGACCATAATCAAAAAATTTAATTAACCATAATTATTTATGAAATTGATGCATTTTAATGATATTTAGATTTGAAAGATATATGTTTTAAATAAAAATATTAATATTTATTTTTAAATCCTTTAATACTTTTTTATATTTATCTTATTATTAATTAATAGTGCATAAAACGATCTCGAATCTCAAACTTATGAAAACAAGACATAATTTGATTAAGTACAATATTCCCCTAGAAGGAAAGAAACAAAATGAGTTCAATTATAATTAATGTGTTCCCAAACGAATCCAAAACAAACCCACATGAAAAAGTGAGCTTCAAATGCAACAATGGGATGGCCAATATGTCCCAATTGTCTGCCACATCCATGGAAGTTTTAACTTTTAGGAGAGATGTCTGTGACCTTATTCTTTTGCTTTTGTGGGGTTGAATCATGATGAAATGAAAACAGTCCACAACCATAATTTTAAGATAAAAGGATTCATCATTTCATCAAAGAGAAATCATGACATTGTAGTTAGAATCCCCATAAGCATTCAAGTGGAAGTAGAAGATCAAACATCTTTTTCACATGAATCCTTTATGGAATTGGACTAAAAGCCTCTCTATCGCCTCATCTTTACTTTGTTGCAGAGGGGATATAAAGTGCAATGTAGGGTAGAGTTGCATTTATCTTGTTTTGGAAAAGCAACTATGGTGGATCCTGCGTTCTCAAGGGTACATCTTACATAAATTTGGAACAGGTTCAATGCATACATCGCCAACTTTCCTTCCAATCACACACTACACCAGAGCAGGTTTTTAGCGGCGTTTTTTTAGGCCTTTAGCGGCGCTTTTTAACGCCACTAAAGGCATTTGCGGCGCTTGAAGAAGCGCCACAAAAAATGCCGCTAAGGACAACGTCGCTAACTTTTGCGGCGCTTACAGAAAAAAACGCCGCTAAAGATCATGTTCTTTAGCGGCGCTTAGGAAAAAACGCCGCTAAAGATCATGTTCTTTAGCGGCGCTTGGAAGAAAAAGCCGCTAAAGATCATGTTCTTTAGCGGCGCTTAGGAAGAAAACGCCGCTAAAAGTAATGTTCTATAGCGGCGCTTGGTCAAAAACGCCGCTAAAAGTAGTGTTCTTTAGCGGCACTTATTTCACAAACGCCACTATTTGATATGACTTTTAGCGGCGCTTTCTTAAAAAACGCCACTAATTTTGGGATTTTTTTTAAATAAAATTTTCTGTTTTTTTTCAGCCCGCCTGCAACAATAAATTAAAAGCAACCAGATCTAAACTAACCAAAAATAATAAATTTATATAATATTTCAAATTAAATGACAAATAATATTAATTGATATAAATACAAGTGAATTCATACTTTTCTTTACAAAAACGTTAAAAGTTAAAATGATAAAAATATTTATGCAATATACACTATGACGGCGGAAGTTGCGACTACTGAAACATCTTCATCATAATCAAGTCATTGTTGAAGTTCGTCGTACTTTTTTGCTCGCTCTGCTTCTCTCGATGCCGCATCTTTTGAAGTCGAATGTAGTTCTTCATATTTCTTTTGAACCTCTACTTCTCTCATCGCTTCTCTCTCTGCCTCTGCTTCTCTCTCAGTAGCCTCTGCTTCCCTCTTGCCTCTGCTTTAAGTTGTTCTGTGAAGTTCTTCATATTTCCTTTGAACCTCAAATGTGGTCGCTTGCATCCGAGCCATCCGGTCTTTTAACCTCTCGAACTTCAACTTGAGATTGACTCCCAAACCATGTATTGGTGCGAATTTGGATCCAAAATATTGGGTTAATGATAAAAGATCCTTGAAATCGAACCCGACCATACTTTTCAGACCCAAAACTTGATAATAATCGGTTATCAATGTCTTCAAGATGAACAGAACTATCACTAGAAGCAATCGCCAGACTCAAATTTTTTTCCTTTAGTTTTCCTAATAAATAAATCACATAGTTAGGAACGCAATATATATTAAAAAACAAATACAATATAACAATAGTCGCATTACAAGCAATAAATTAAACGATTAGAAAATAAACACTATAAATAACTAAAATAAGTCAAATCGTATTAACAAACGTACCATAATTTCACCGACTTTGAGAGTCATAGCAGATCCATCTTTCTTCTTATGTGTAATTTCAAAAGTTGAAGGCGTCCAACTTTTGACCGGACGACCGTTCCTACAATATAGTAGTAAAAATATTATTTAATAGAAAGTTATACATATTTGAGAATATTAAAAATTAAAATACCTCGCCTCACTACACATGCAAAACTTCTAATCTTTTGTGTGAGTAAATTTTTGTTGTCTTTACCGCTTTTTCCAACTCGTTCAAGATCCTACATTATAAAATTTTTAGTACGTAAATAGTAAATATTATAAACCAAAATAATTACAATAGTTTGGAAGTACGTCATACCTCGCCTTTCTGAGAATGCCAAAATCTAACCACATCTTCCCATTGGTACCTCAACATACCCGCGGGACATTTTGCAATTTCTCATTGAGGGTTGTTTTTCTCTTATAATAATTTTTCTTCAAGGTACTTTTATTGTCTCTCCATCTTTTTCCCAATGCCTTCTTTACATAAGCATCCGAGACCTCTAAAGCAAACCTCGCCTACAAAAAACACAAGTTAATAAAGTAAATATAAATGAAACTATTTCCCAAGCATTACAGATGACATTAACATTTTGTGACCTTAATATTATCGAGGGCTTGGTTTTTATTGCTATTGGGCATTTGACACCATGACTCGTAGTTGATAGGCAACATATCCGCATTTCGTGCTAAAATGCCCATATATCCTGCTAAAAGTCGAGCTTCTGATCCAACAGGCTGACCAAAACTGTTTCTGTATACCTTGACACGCTCGACTGGATCTAACTCAGATAACTCTCTAAGTAGCGTCGTCCTCGACCTCTCAAGCGTCCCACCATTTTCAGCTACAAATGGTATATTATAATATAAGAATTTGAAAAATAAATCAATTATAAGTGAACACGCATGTAATTAATGTAAGTTACTTTGAACTTCCGTAGGATCCTCAGGTGTAATCGGAACATTCGAAGATCTAATTGCTATCTGTTGTTCAGTACTATTTGTGCCTGTCGAGTTTGGATCATTTTGAACAATGCTTTCCCTTATAATTTTTCTTCTAGGCATTTTATCTGCAATACACATAAAATGTAATTAAACTTAATAACTAACTACAACAATAACAGCACATATAAAATAGTTGGAATATATAATAAGACCAAGATTTAATACTAATGTAAGTTACATATAATTAAACAATCGTAAAATCTTACTACATCATTATTCAGTAAATATCTTCATTCGTATCCGACGAACCCATTGAAATTGTGCACTAGTACTAGGGATATTATCGTTTAAGTTTTGTTCGAAATGGCAAAGTTTCGTCGTCGTCGATGTTGTCTCTACTTCCACCGCCCATGTCAAACAAGTCTCTAGGGATGTTACGAGTACAACGTACCAACCCTCATCGCTTGGATCTTTTGAGTAAAAACTTGTTTGACTTGACTTGAGAATACATACGGCTCATCTATCGCTTGTTGTCTGTGTGAATCAATCGGTCAAAGTTCACCATTGTAAAACCAAATTGATCTTGCTTGATTCCACGAGTTGTATTAACATCGCCCAATCAACTCGAAATAAGACAACTTTCCATTTGCCGTAGTAATCCAACTCAATTATGTCGAGAAGATGTCCAAATATTCCACATTTCCTCGACGTGATTATTGTCCCTAGCACTAGCATAACTTGTAATTGCGTAATTAACAACTATTCCACAATTTTGCGTTCTCCTCAACCTCTCGCGATATTTTGTATGAAATCTGAATCCGTTGATGAGGAACGCACTATATCCTTTAACCACTCGATTTGGACCTTGGGAGAGCTATTTAACTTCGTCGTTTACGCTCTTTCCACTCCAAACCTATTGAATGGAAAGTAAACTGAGTAATTAAAAATGTTATGAGAAAGCATTATAATTTGTAAGCGGAAGCTCCAACTGCATACCGTTTGGCTTAACCATTCATAAAAAGATTCTGTAAACAACTTATTGATATCTCGATGTTGTGTTCTTCGGGAGCGCGAACGAGATCTCAATATTTGTTTGTACTCACTATGTTAAAAAAAATGTGATCTTTGTTAGAAGATAAACAATTTTTAGTTTGATAAATATTTATAAAATTTGTAGAACTTACTTCCGTAAAGGTTCCAATGATTCGTGGTAAAACAGAACATATCGATGTGCTTGTACCCACGATAAATGATCTAATTCTGCAATTTCAACTTTGCTGATTGGTTCTCCAAAACTTTGGAACAAATAATTATCGACTAAGTTATAGTCCGTGAGTCCAGCATTCCTATTTGGTATGTTCAACCTTGTTTCGACATCTTCCAAATATCTTGAATAGAAGGTCATACATTCCTCTGCCAAGTAGCCTTCAGCAATCAATCCTTCTGGATATCGCTTGTTGCGGCAGTAAGACTTTAATTTGGATAGGAACCTAAACACAATATACAACATTATCAAAAGTTGTAACTAAAGGCATAGAGGTGAATGAAGGAAAATTTTAAAAATACTTCTTTAACACATTTCTATGGGATACATCCATCGATAGAAAATGGGTCCGCCAAGAATTGCTTCGTGCGGGAGATGAATTATCAAGTGAACCATAATGGTGAAGAAGGAAGGTGGGAAGATTTTCTCCATGTTGCATAAAGTCAAAGCGGCTCGATCCTGTACCTTCTGAAGTTCTTGAACATCCAAAACTTTTCCACAAATGGCTTTCATTATGTTGGATAGTTCAATGATACAAGACGTCACCTTCTTGGACATACAACATCGTAGAGCAACTGGCATTAAATCTTGTATCAAGATGTGATAGTCATGTGATTTTAGCGAATATAATCTTCAATCTTTAACACTAACACATCGAGATATATTTGATGCATACGCATCTGGAACCTTTATATCCTTCAACACCATGCAAAACAGTTCTTTCTCCGTCTTGGACATTGAGAAAATAGAAGGCGGCAACCGATATTTCCCATTCGGAAGTCGATTGGGATGAAGATCAGGCCGAATTCCCATTTGGACTAAATCAAGTCGACTCTGAAGATTGTCTTTTGATTTTCCGTCGACGTTCAAAATTGTACCCACAATGTTCTCGCAGACATTTTTCTCAATGTGCATAACATCAAGATTGTGTCGTAAAAGGTGATGCTCCCAAGAAGGCAACTCAAAAAAAATACGTCTTTTTTTCCACAAGTCCGCCTCATTAGGATCGTCCTCTTCGTCGGAGTCATCATCAGCTTTATCATTTGATCTTCTGTTTCTTTGCATGTTTGTTGGTTGGTTTATCTTCCCATAAATGAAATTCATATCTTCCGACATGAACAAGATTTCAGAGCCACTGGTCTACGAAGGAGCTTCTCTAAACTCTTCAGTGCCGTCAAATGCAGAACTCTGAAATCTAAATCTATGATTTTCCGGTAACCACCGACGATGCCCCATGTAAGAGAACTTCTTCCCATTGTACAACCATTGCGAACATGTTTGTGAAGCACAACAAGGACACGCGTAATGACCCTTGGTACTCCAACCGGATAAATTGGCATAAGCGGGAAAGTCATTAATGGTCCACATCAAAGCTGCATGTAAATTAAAGTTCTCTTTTCTCAGCACATCGTATGTCTCGACACCAGCCCATAATTGTTTTAACTCTTCAATAAGTGGTTGTAAATAAATGTCGATATCATTCCCAGGGATAATCATAGATAAAATAAGGGAAGATTGCTTCATGCAAATCCACGGAGGCAGATTGTAAGGAGCAAGCACTACTAGCCAAGTACTGTACGCAGTACTCATGATCTTGAAAGGATTAAATCCATCAGATGCTAGCCCAAGCCTCACACTCCTAGAATCGCTTGCAAAGTTTGGAAATTTATTGTCAAATGATTTCCAAGCTAAAGAATCTGTCGGATGCCTCATCTTCCCATTATCGGTTCGTCTATCATGGTGCCACGTCATAGACTCCGCTGTCTTCGATGACATGAAAACCCTTTGAAGCCTTGGTATCAGCGGAAAATATCGCAAAATCTTGATCGACTTCTGTCTTGGGTGTGCAACATTTTCATCGTCATTCCCATCTTCTGTGTTTCTATTTATCCAACGTGATTGGCCGCATATATGACAGCACTGTTGGTTTCTCCGATCTCCCCAATACAACATGCAGTCATTCGGGCAACTATGAATTTTGGTGTACCCAAGACCTAAATCTTTTATCATTTTCTTCATATCTTTGCATGATTGAGGGATTTTTGTAAACGGAAACATTTCTCTCAAAAACTCTAACAGCATTGTCAAAGAGTTCTCGGTCCACCCTCCCAAACATTTTAACTGAAAAAGACGAATATAGAAAGACAATTTTGAGAATTTTGATCCCTCATACAGTTCTTCGTTCATGTCATTAAGTAGCGCGTAGAACTTTGCCGCTTCTCCATTCGGCTCTTCATGATGTACACTTCTTCTGGGTTCGGTAAAAACATTTCCACCGAGATTACAATCATCAGATGGCACAAAGTCGGGTGGGAACGACTGTAAACCATGACTGTGAATATTAAATGCTTCCCGCAACATCCCTTCCATTTCATCCCCTCTAACAGACTGATGGTAAGCAGTACTATCATAAGATACATCCATCCTTGAAGAGGAAGTACTAGGCGGGCATTCTCCATGAAAAAACCATTGTTTATAACCCCGAACAAACCCATCAACAATTAGATGCTCGTATACAACTTCACGATAATGCCAGTTTATGTTGACACACTTCTTACACGGACAAAGAATCATGTTCTCTTGGCTTGCATAAATTTAGAAAAGTTTTTATTCCATTTCGATAACCGTCGCTTACCCTTGACAAATTCATCCAAGACCGGTCCATTTCTTATTTCTTGAAGCCTAATCTTGACAATAAATTGCACGAGTTTAGGATTTAGGAATAAGTATAATTAAGCTATGTAAGTTATGTATTATGTAAGTTATTTATTATGAAAATTATGTAAGTTGTGTATTATGAAAATTATGCTATGTAAGTTATGTAAGTCATATAAGTTATGTATTATGTAAGTTATGTAAGTTATTTATTATGAAAATTAAGTAAGTTATGTAATTTATGAATAATTAAAAAATGTAAGTTATGTAAGTTGTAAGTTATGTAAGTTATGTATAATATTAATTAACTAAGTTATGTAATTTATGTATAATATTAATGTAAGTTATGTAATTTATGTATATTAATTAAGTTATGTAATTTATGTATAATATTAATGTAAGTTATGAATAATATTAATTAATTAAGTTATGTAATTTATGTATAATATTATGTAAGTTATGTATAATATTAATTAATTAAGTGATGTAATTTATGTATAATATTAATTAATTAATTAAGTTATGTAATCGAGGATGTAAGTGGATCACTCCCCTTTAATATTTACTACTTTTTATCATTTTAACACTAATTTGATTTTTCGATCATTTTCACTTTCAACTTTTAACATTTAATTAAATTATAATTTTTAGATAAACGGTTAGATAAACTCTTAAAAATTTAATGACATTAAAGTGACAACTCACGTAATAATTCATATTTATTGCATAAAAATCAGAAAAATAACAAAAATTTTAAAATTTCAACAAATTTAAAATTTTCATAAAAACAAATATCTACAACGGTAATAAAGTATACATTATATGAAATGTTATCAATATCATTAAAATTTTAATATAAGTATTTTTTGCAAAATAAAAATAATTTAATTAAGTTTGAATATAGAAAGAAATGATAAAAATAAAATTAAGACTGAAATGACGAATAAGCGAATATTAATAATAAATTTATTTTTTCGCTTTACGTTAAATAAATTAATAATATATTTATAATTAAATAAAACAATGAAAGCTAATTTTATTTAAGTAATATAATATATATATATATATATATATATATAAATTTTAAGTAATGTAATATATTTAAGTAATGTAAGTTATAAATTTTAGTAAGTAATATATTTAAGTAATTATGTAATATATTTTAGTAAGTAATGTAAGTAATGTAATATATACTGTAATTTCAGTAAGTCATGTATTTAACATTCTGTTAAATCGGGCAGCCCATTTTTACAATGTATATACAATATCCAAATCTCGTGTGTAAGAAACAAATAGCAGAGAACTAACAAACTCATTGAACAAAGCAGAACAGACATGTAGGAACTCGGTGTGAATTAAAGGAACTTTTTTGTTCTCCATGTGTTCTATATCAATGTTTTAATATGTGTCCGAAATCCAGATATAGTTGTCAGATGGATACTTTAGGAACAATCGGAGAATGAAGAAATCGTGTAACATAGTTTAACATTGTTTACCAACTACAGAGCTAATTACAGAGTGCTGGAAAATCGATTACGTTCTAAGAAAATTACTTTCAACAATTTTTACTGCAACATGGAGAAAAATTTAAAAATATATAAAGAAGGAAGAGCAGCTAAAGCATTTACCTGTAGATGCAGTTTTATACTAAATTACTCCAAAGCCTCAACAATATATGAATAAATTAGGCTTTGTCTAGCCCCACCCAATAAGTTTTTCTTAAAAGATATTTTAAAATGCACAAAAATTTCCAAGCCGTTGCACAAAACTGTGATGCTTATTTGAGGAAATTCACAATGAAGTCAACTAAAATTAGAGATTGTCGAAGAGTAAACTTTTGTAGTTTTAGTTCAGTTGTTTACCCCTTTTTAGTAATAACTAAATAAATTCAACTCTGAAATCAGAAGGAATAAAAGTAAGGACATTTTGATTAAAATAATATCAGCAAACTTACCTAAATACGAGTTGATCAATAAGGTAGTAACAAATGGTTAATCCACAATTTTGAGTTCTCCTTTCTTTAACAGTTGGGCAAATGCAGTGTTACTTCTGGGGAACAAAACTTGAACATAAGAACAACTGTTATTTTTAACTCTTCAACAATGAGAAGAACAAACTAGAAAGCAAACACAGACGATCGGTACTTCTTCCCAAACCCTAGACACGCAAAAATTCCCAAATTTCCCAAATTCCCAAACAAACTGGTACAAGCTTGGTGATTGAACTTGGACTCTAAACCCCAAATTCCCAAATTACACTGAACCCAAACCCTAAATCAAGATACAGTGTTTTAAAAGAAAAAAAGCTTACCTTTTAACCACAAATTTCGCAACTTTGATAGTATCCTGTCAAGATTGACTCAATTGTTGCTTCGTTTCTGATGATTTATGAGTTCTCCTCTCCCTTTTTTCCTTTGTATTTTCTCTTTCGTTTTTATCGCTTTCATTTTGTCCTCTGCTTCTGTTTCTGTTTGTGTTCTGCCTTATAGAGAAAATGATAAGTTAAAACATGATGAACAGAAACGGCGTCGTTTTGCCAAAATTTTAAGACACCATTCCGGCGTTTCTTAGAAAAACGCCACTATTGCTTGTATATTTGCGGCGTTTCCAAAAAACGCCACTAAAAATTGAAGTTATAATCTGAAACGGCGCCGTTTAATAAAGCTTTAATGCATATTTCTGACATTTTCTATAAAAAATGCCACTAAAAAATAATTTGCTTAAGCTAAACGCCGTCGTTTAGCTAATATTTTAAGTCACTTTTGCGGCGTTTCCCGCGAAAACGCCACTAGAAATTAACAGAAACGGCGCCGTTGAATTAATATAGAGAAAATGCTAAGTTAAAATTCGAATACAGAAACGGCGCCGTTTAGACATTGTTTTAATACCCTTTTGCGGCATTTACTGAAAACACGCCGCTATTGATTCCAAAATTTCCGGCGCTATCACCAAAACGCCACTACTACTTAACGTACAACAAGCCAAACGGTGACGTTTCAAGTAATTAATTCTAAACTTTTTATAAGTTAAAAACCGTGTAGACAGACGCGTCGTTTACTCAAATTTTAAAGACACTTTTGCGGCGTTTCTTGAACAAACGCCACTACTGCTTCCCACAGTTGCGGCGTTTAACCCCTAAAACGCCACTAAAAGTTTAACTATTCATTCGAAAATGGCACCGTTTTGTAAATTTTAGATTTTTTTGTCATATTTTGTTTTTTTAATTCATTTCTTATGTATTTGGTCCTAAATATATCCATCCATATAAAATATATCAATATATTTTTTAACTTATTTATGAATTCTATTTAAAATAATATTTAAATATATCAATTGGTATTTTAAATTGATTTTTTAAAATATTATTTAAAGAAATTAATCTAAACTAACCTAAAACCCTTATCTGACCCCTGAAACCCTAAACCCTAAATTCTAAACCACTAACCCTTAACCCGTAACTCGTAACCCCTAAACCCCTAACCCTTATATCCCAAACCTTAAATCCATACCCCCTAATCCTTAAAATAGCACGACCATCCAAAATAATCCCTAAATCTTTAATAATCATAAAATAGTTATAATTGATTAAACAATAATTAATAGTAAAAACTTTTTGTAATATTATCTTTATAATATTTATTTTTTTGTATAAAGTTTGAAATTTATAATATTTAATTTTATTGATAAATAAATAAATTTAAACTATATACTCATAACTTCAATATATTAAATTTATTATTATATATTTTAGAAATATATAAGAACATATTTAATATAAAAATTAATAAAACTAATTAATCTAAACTTAAACTCTAACATAACCGTTGAAACCCTAAATCCCAAATCCATAACCCCCTAACCCCTTACCCCTAAATCCCCAAACAAACGGTGACGTTTTCACAAAATTGTAGACATATTTGCGGCGTTTTCCCGGAAAACGCCAGTAATAGAGTACATCATTCAACTGAAACGACGCCGTTCTGATAGAGTTTCAAGAATATTAGCGGCGTTTCCCTATAAAACGCCACAATAGAAACTGATTCCCTAACACGTAACGACGTCGTATATTACAATATTTGTGGCGTTTTTGACTAAAACACCGGTAAAGGCTACCTTTTGCGGCGTTTTTATATAGAAACGCCGCTAAATTTCTCTTTTTTTGTGTGTCTTACATTTAAATAATTAATTACCTATTTATTTAACAAATACATAATTACTTACTTATTTATTTGTTTATTTATTTATACCAAGATTATTTTGGTCCTATATATACAAATTAAATAATTAATAACTATATATATATATCCATATATATCAAAAATATCAAATGGCCGTTAATTTGGGTTAAATGTTTTAAATAATTAACAATCTTCAAATTATAAATTAACATGCATCCATAAAATGATCATCTAAGTACCACGCACCTATTATATATATATATATCTATTAATTATAATATAAACTATACTAAACTTCAATATATTAAATTTATTGATCTGGATTTATTTTACAAATATATAAGAACATATATATATTTACCGTAAAAATTAATCAATCTAATATTAACCTCTTAAGAAACCCTATCATGACAGTCTAAACCCCGACCAAACCCAAAAATTCCCTAAATTAATATTCTTTAATAATCACAAAATATAGTGAAAATCTATTAAACAACAAGTTATATATAGTTAAAAATGTTGTACAAAGTTGAAATATGCTAGCAATATTATCTTTATGACAAAAATTTTCGTATGGATCTAAATATAAGTTTTTATCATTTTGAACTTAAGTATCGATATTTTTGCATCCGGTATTGCTACTTAACCATATATATATAGCCATTTATATCAAAAAATCAAATGGTTAGGGTTAAATGTTTTAAATATACAAGATAATTAATTGTATCATTTAACAAGTCTCAAATTATAAATTAACCAATCAATCGACATGCATAAAGTGATCATGATCTACCTATTATAATATTCAATATATTAAACTTATTCGGATCTATTTTACAAATATATAAGAACGTATATATTTACCATAAAAAATAATCAAAAACTAATCTAAATTAAACCCTAACATGACCGTTGAAACCCTAAACCTCAAACCCTTAAACCTCTAACCCCTAAATTAACCTTAAATCCCAAACCTTAAATCTATACCCCGTACTCCTTAAAATACCGTCCATAAAAAAAATTTCCTAAATCTTTAATATATATAATCATAAAATATAGTCAATAATTAATTGTTTAAAATATATTTTGTATAAATTGGTGTTTTATATTAATTCCTTTGATTTATTTAGTCGAACAATACTACCAAAATTTATTACTCTTATAAAAGTTAATTCTATTTTTAATTTATTCTTTACAATACAACAATTTAAGTTTTATTATATTTTATTTTATTCATAATTTAATATATTTTCTCTCGTAAAGTAGTTTAAATCAACTGTAATTGAAAATTAGGAATAAATAGTTAGCTGTTATATATATACGACTTCTCTTTAATAAAAACTTTTTATATTAATCAATATTATTTGTTAATTATAATTTAAATGTAAATTGTACCACTATATAATAAATAGAACAAAAAATTAATTATTTCAACTTATAAGATTTTTGTTACTATTAGCGGCGCTTCGGAAAAAACGCCGCTAAAGGTAAATGCATTAGCAGCGCTTAGCTACAAACGCCGCTAAAGACAAGAGAATTCGTGGCGCTCAGTTAAAAATGCCGCTAAAGATCCGAGCATTAGCGGCGCTTATATAAAAACGTAGCCAAAGGCCAGAGAATTAGCGGCGCTCAGATAAAAACGCCGCTAAAGACCCGAGCATTAGCGGCGCTTAGATAAAAACGCGGCTAAAGGCCAGAGAATTAGCGGCGCTTAGATAAAAACGCCGCTAAAGGCCAGAGAATTAGCGGCGCTTAGATAAAAACGCCGCTAAACGTTTAAAAAATCGCAAAAACGACGCCGTTGGTCTTAGGTTTTTTGTGGCGCTTTATATAAAACGCCGCTAATTCCTATTTTTAGCGGCGCTTCCGGGAAATCGCCGCTGATGCTCTACCTTTAGTGGCGCTTTGGCTAAATCGCTTCTAATGCTCGATTTTTTGTGGCGCTTTTGTTCCAAACGCCGCAAAAAGTGCCGCTAAAAGTCTATTCTGGTGTAGTGACAAAGGGAACTCCAGGCAACTACATTAACGGATCATATAGTTTGTCGCATATATAACTAGTCAATCTTTCTACTTGAACGGAAGATTTTCTTTTCCCCTTTTGTCTGCCCTATCTTAGAACGTCAACTCACGGTTCCATTTTGAAGTTTAGGCTCCATTCTTTTTCAATGACTTATTTAGCTCTTTCAATTTTATAAAAATAAATAAATTATGTTATTCTTTTATTTAATTTTTCTTTAAATTTATGTTGTTCATCAAATCACCTAAAAATAGATGTAAAAGTTAATGTTTGTTCATTTTGTTGATGTGGCATACATGTGGATTAGCAAAGTGAACAAACATTATCTTTTTTATCCATTTTAGGATGATTTGAAATGCAGTTCAAGTTCAAGAGCTAAAACAGACGAAAATGTAAATGGAAGGCTAAAATGACTTTCTTTTTTATAAAATTTGGACACTTTCTTAGTTTAAACAAAAAATTCTTTTAATAAAACACCATTTTAGGACTTAATAAAACTTCTTTAAAAAGATTTTAATATTTTAAAAGCTTGAATACATTTTAAAAAATCATTTTGAATAATTTCCCAAACATCAACATATGATATCAAGAAATGTCCAAACGTTTTAAAACCATTTCAAGTCATATTTAAACATATTTTCAAATCTCCAACATGAATAATTTCATTTATGAATCAATGACTACATTTGCTTTCAAATAGAATCTAAAGGACACTTAATTTTGCAAGTCAAAATATTTACAAATTCATATAATTGTCTAAGCCTCTATGTAGATGCCAAAATACAAGTAATAATTACAACTTCAAAACCTCAAATGTTGATGTGATGCTCCAAACCGAAATTACAAACTTTTCGTTAAGTCCAACCTTCACATTTAAACAACTAACATGTGAACTTGCTAAGCTATATATATATATCTTATACTTTGTCAATGTTGGCCATCTTAATTATTTCGTATCAATTCATTCAAGCCACATTTTAGTCCCTAACGGATTCATTTTTTTTGAAAGAAAACCCGAAGGTTAAAACTTTATTTAATCGCATCATTAAGAACAATATCGTGGATTTCCGTTGGAAAATCCATGTTAAAGTCCATACAGCTCTTGTTAAGGTTTGCCCATTTACACAGGGCATCAGCAACTCTGTTACAACACCTTGGGACCCATTTAACTGTAAAGAAATTGAAACCAACTGTGAACTTCCGAATTTCTTTCAACTGGTGGCCCATCAAGGTGAAGTCCTCCTTACTGCTGTTGAAGCGGTTAACAATACTTGCGCAATCTGACTCAATCGCCACGTACTTCCAGTTTTTGGAACGGGCGTAATTGATACTCACTTCCATGGCATGCGTCTCCGCCCACTCAATACTCGAAACATTGTTAGACATGCCCACACGCCCCCCAAGAACGAAACCATCTGTATCCCTTGCCACCAGACCGTACCACCCCATATTCTCATGGATAGTAGCATCGAAATTAATCTTGATAACTCCTGACTCAGATTTCTGCCAATCCCTTTCCACAATAGGCTTAGGTATCATCGGCCTGTCCAACAGATTAAAGATACGAAAGTCCCTATTTAAAGCCGCAGCCCTGTCCCATGTCACCTTGGCATCCTCCTCTATATTACGAAAAACTTTGCTGTTTCTACTATTCCAAATATTCCAGAGGGGAGAAATAAAATCCGACATAGCCTTCTTGTCCATCACGCGGGCAGTATCCTCGATCCAGTCCACGCACCGGTCATAAGTACCCTCGAATAACTTTTGATTTAACCCCCCATAGCGCAGCACTGCCCTGACACTAAGGCACTATCTCAAAGAGTGAACAAGGGTTTCCCTCTCAACACCACATATCGGGCACATACTGTTGACATCCCTCCGGATTTGAGAGATATTCTCATAAGTAGGTAGAATGTCATGCCCTAGGCACCAGCAGAAAATCTTAATTTTTGGCAAGGTTTGCAGTTTCCAAGTAAGGTTCCAGAAAAAACGGTGGGGGCCGTAGCCCACATTCTTCAAAGTCATCCAGGAGTAAGCTGACTTGGTAGAGTAAGAACCCTGGGGATTATGAAACCATATACGTAAATCATCCGGGCCATTAGAAAGAAAGGGAATTTTACCAATATAGTCCCCCATATTCTCCCCATAAATCACCTTCACTCTACATTCGTTCCATCCATCTTTGTTACTGTTCAAAAGATCACACACCATGTTCTCCTGAACCTCCCTTCTATCGATACGGATGGAATCACCGGATAAGCCTTCGAAACCCCAGTTATCCTTCCAAATGTCAATATTGCAGCCATTCCCCACCCTCCATCCGAAGCCCTCCTGAAGCCAAGTGGTCGCCTTTTGGATACTCCGCCAAGTAAAAAAGGGTTTGTCGACCCACTTTGAATGAAAGACGTCGCCATCTGGGAAGTACTTAGCCCTTAAAACTTTGTAACAAAGCGAGTCTTTACAACTCATAAGCCGCCACACCTGTCTGCCTAATAAAGCAACGTTAAAACGCCTAAGATCTCTGAAGCCCAGTCCTCCCATACCCTTCGGAAGGCACATCCTTTCCCAGGCCAGCATATTCCACCCCCTATTACTATCCTTACCCCCCCCACCACACCCTCCGGATCAAGGACTGAATCTTATTAATGACACCGTCCGGGATAAAGAAAATCGAGAAGGCATAGGTCGGGATCGACTGTAGAATTGCTTTAATAAAGATTTCCTTACCACTATTAGATAAGAGTCTCTTAGACCAACTGTTAATCCTATTGGCAACACGATCAATAATATTCTGAAAGACCATCGATTTTTTCTTACCCACCGGGATAGGTAGACCAAGATAACCATCAAAGTTATCCACCATCTTTATTTTCAGCAATCTGCTTAAGGTTTTGCGATTCACGTTCGGGGTGTTGGGGCTGAAATAGATCATCGACTTGTCTAAATTGATACTTTGGCCCGACCTCTTTTCGAAAGTTTCCAGAATCTTCATGACAGCCTTTGCTTCATGCTTTGAATTCCTAACAAATAATAAAGCATCATCAGCAAAGAAAAGATGATTAATACTCGGGCCATTCTTACTAGCCTTAATGCCTTTAATACTCTTAGTCTCTTGAGCATGGGTTAACATGCGAGACAAGGCATCCATGCAAAAAAGAAACAAGTACGGGGAAAGGGGAAAGGGGATCTCCTTGTCTAAGACCCCTTTTCGGGACAATAAGCTCAGAGAGGGTCATATTGCATTTAACTCTATATCGAACAGTACAGACACAGTCCATAATAATATGCACCCACTCATGAGCAAAACCCATTTTCAGCATCACATTTTTAAGAAAGTCCCAATCCACCCTGTCGTAGGCTTTGCTCATGTCGAGCTTAACCACATAACCCTTGTTCGACCCTTTTTTAAAATTGCGAAGGTTGTGAACCAATTCATGGGCCACTAATACATTATCATGGATCATCTGATTAGGGACAAAAGCACTCTGGTACTGGCTAATACAGAGGTGGAGGTTCTCTTTTAACCGGTTAGCCAGCACCTTTGCAATAATTTTGTAAACCACCCTACAAAGGCTAATCGGACGAAAGTTAGACATATCACAAGGATTCTTGATTTTGGGGATCAAAACAATTAAGGTTTCATTGATACACTCGGCGCTTCTGTTGCCTTTAAGGATAGAGTGACACAGGCTCAGCACGTCTTTCCCAACGGTAGACCAATTTTCCTTGAAAAAGCTGCCCGAAAGCCCGTCGATGCCAGGGGCCTTACGGGGGTCCATTTGGTTGAAAGCCTTAATGATTTCGCCGTCAGTGAAGTCGTCCAGCAGTCTCTTGTTAACGTCCTCATCAATACACCTAGGGATCAAGTGCATGTCACTATCATTCCCCTCATAAGTCGGCGATTTAAACAAATTATCAAAATAATTCCAAGCAATCTGGCAAATCTCCTTCTTATCCACGTGCCACACACCCTGCTCATCTTTAATTCTGTCAATTCTATTCTTTGATCTGCGACTCGACGCCCTCACATGAAAGAAGCGGGTATTCCTATCCCCCTCCTTCAGCCACTGTGTCCGCGCCCTCATGGCCCAATATTTCTCTTCCACCTCATAGTGATAGCCCAACTTACTTCTAGCTATCTTCAGGAGACTCGTCGATCTCTCACTAATCTGGCCGTCCATAAGAATACTAATTTCCTTCTCCAATCCTTTGATGTTGTTTTTTAACTTTCTGTACTGATTATACTGCCACGGGCCAAGCTTGTATTTTACCAGCTTCATCCTGTCCACCGCATTACACCCCTCCGTTGGCCACGCCTTAGAAATAATGTCCTTAGCTTCCTGCTCCTTTGCCCAGCAGATGTCGTACCTAAACCAACCTCTAAAAACATGACCCTTCTTCTTAGGCTTGTTGCCATGCAGATCCAATAAGATAGCCTCATGGTTCGACTTAGACTGGCGCACAATGCTCGAGGTAATGTACGGCATCTTCTCGATGATAGTATCCGAAATGAGAAATCTATCCAGCCTTTCCTTAATAACCCCGGTACCCTCTCTATTATTAGTCCACGTAAACCACCCGTTATTGGTTTTGACATCACTCAGGTTTAACTCTTCCATAATACCCCAAAAGTTATCCATCACACTCATAGGCTTCTCATGCCCCTTCCTTTTCTGAATTGTTAAGGATAGCATTGAAATCCCCACCAACGATCCAACCTTCGTTAACCTTTATCTTAACCTTCTTTAACATATCCCACACAAGGTGCTGAAGAGTGGGGTTAGGGTGGCCATAGAAACCAGTTAAGTGAATAACCTCGCCATCGACCAGTTTAATCAGCGAGTCAATGTGGAACTTGGAGTAAGTCTAGATTGTAACATCAACACCCTCCCTCCATATCAAAGCCAGACCACCGCACTTTCCCTCAGAACTAACAGCAAGGCAACCACCCATCCTACACCTAGACTGAATACGAGAAAACTCGTTAGCATGAATTTTTGTTTCGCATAGAAAGATAATGTCGGGAACATTCGCAACTGTGAGTTGCTTACTCTCGAATCGTCGCGGGTTCCGAACCCGCTCTGATTCCAAAGAAAAGATTTTCATTGCTCTTGGCGGGGCTGGTCATCAGCCGCCGCCTCTGATGGTGAGATAGGTCCAACAAGCCTTCTTTTAACTTGTCTCGCTGGACTTTCAATCGAAAAATAACCCTGTAAACTCTTTTGTCTCTTTCTCTTGCTTTTCGGCTTTCCATTCCCCCTTAAGCTGTTTGTACTTTCTACTTTCCATAGGGGAGGTAGATAGAGATTCCTCCTCAAGCACCATTTCTCTTCCGTCCGTACTTGGTCTCCAGCTTTCATTGCTTGATCTAGTCAGACTTTCCTTCTTATTTTCCTTCGGTTTTACCATTGATTTAGACTCTTCCACCCCATTTCTTCTCATTCCCTTATCCTGATTCGGGGTCACAATGGGTGCCCTCATCCAATTTCCAAATTGAAGATTCGAGTCCATCATTCCGCCCTTCATCGTATTGTTCGTGCACACCTTCAACGTATGCCCTATGATCCCACACGAGTGACAAAAATCTGGGAGTCTTTCATATTTTAACAGACTTATTCTTTCATTGCCATCTTTATCAGTGAATTTTACGATTCTTCTCAGTGGTTTTGACACATCAATCTTGACTTTTAGTCTCATGAATTCTGTCCAACTCCCAAATCTGTCCTTCTAATCGATTGCCACCAGCACACCAATCGTATTACCGACATCCAAAGCTGTTTGACGGTCCATGAGTTCTATAGGGATGTTGTAAATTCTCACCCAGAATGGTACAAATTGGAATTCATAGGATTCTAACTCCTTTCCTTTCTCGAAAGGAAGCAACGAGAATAAACACCTGTCAAAAAGCCATGGTGAGAGATTTAAAATATGGCCACGGTCCTCCTGGCATCCAAACTTCACAATAATCAACCCATCTTTCAGAGCTACGAAGTCAACTTCCTCTTTTGTAAACCAAAGCGACTTAAGAACCCTGTACATCGCCTCCCTGTTTGGTAGTTCAGTCGCCATGATCTTTCCCATTGCCCATGCCTCCCAGCTTTGAACCCTATCCGCTACCCCTGTATTAACAACCAAGGAAGATTCTTCCTCCGAAAAATTTAATTTTCCTAACAGTTCGTTAATTTCTTCCATCAATAATACAAGAACGAAACACTGGCTTTCCCTCCAAGACGTTCAGCCACAAAAGATCCAAGAAAACACAAAATAAGCAGGAAAACTACGATAATAAACTTTTCATGCATGACACACCACCGACTCTACGTAAGTAAAAACTCATTAAAAAGCGAAACCAGTGGACCCCGCATGGGCCCACAAAAAGAAAAGACGACCCTAAACAGCAAAAAAGAGGAAAAAAAGAGGACACAGGACACAAGAAAACAACAATCAAGAAGAAAAAAATAAAAAAAAAGAGAAAGTGGTTAAGACAAGAAAGCACCGCAAGAGCACCCAGAAAAGTACCCGGAGAAAGAGGGAAATCAGGTCCGGGTAAGAGGCGTCAAAACACGTCACAAGACACCAGCACCCAAACAGTAACCCCCACTTGACACCAGGAGAAGCAGACGAAATCACCCAGTCAAAGCAACTCCCTCAGAAACCTCCTAACTGCCATAATATTCAAGAGAATAAGGCATACGCTTAACCATTTGCTTCTTTGGTTATGTTATTGATTAATCGGTTAATCACAGCCCTAACGGATTCATTTACATTAATTGATTATAGGGCTAAACTTACATTTTCATTAACTTATCACATAATAAAATTACGTTTAAGATTCTCGTGAATGACTCATACAATATTTAAATCCTTTAAGCCTTAACTTCCTAACATTTTCATACATGCATATATAAGCTTTCGTACATATTCTTCACACCTTATATATTTCTTTACCATTCCCTTTACTAAGGTATGCTCGGATCATTAATTTATCCATTATCACTTAAGGTAACTTCACTAAACCACACATCTTTAAAGCACATTTTCATATTAAATTTCAACTCATCTATTCATTTACTATTTCTTTTTTTGTCTGATTTAGTTTAAAGTCCTTTAGTTCACATCACTTATTTTTTGCTTTTAGTCATCTATATTCACTTTTAAACTTGATTTCCAATATTTTAATTCATTTTCGCTCATAGTAAATTCTAGTAAAATTTATTCAGATATACGAGACTCCTCCACCATACCAATGAGTACCGATATGCTAAACTATAAGTTAGCGTAACACATCCCTCTACTGCACCAAGGAGCTCATGAGAGCATAAACTACACCACACCAAGATACATATAAATGCAAGGCCCGAATGCGATAAAATGTGCAAATAAGTGTGAAACCTCCAACAAAACTTCAAACACGCTACAAACCTTAATTGACATGCCAACCGTATCCTAACGTTTTACTAAGTCTAATAGAGCATATTGCAATTATAAATAACATATATCCATCAAGGTAATTAACAAGTACATATAGACATATCATTTAAGGACACTTTATGCGCTTTCACATACTTATGATCAAATACATATTAATAAAGGCCTTATGAGCATGTTCATCCTTTTCTTTTAAGCATCATAGGTATTTTACATTTCGTTAGGACTTATACACAAGTCCATTTTGTATAATAATTCCCAATAGTAGAAAGTCACGTTTCCATTACTTTTATTTATTTTTTTACGTAACAAATCTTATGTTCGACATAGTATTGACTTTATCGACTAAAATCATAAATTAACCAATAAGTCCTATTCATAGTCATAATAACAATTATTCACATTTTTACATTAATAACATAATTTCACCGTATCCAAGCATGCTTACTAATACTTCTATGACAACCAAAGTCTCATAATACCTCATTAATTAATATGTCATCTCACATTCAAATTTTAGCAAAACTTAATAATAACTAATTTCTACACCATTGAGCCATGGAATTTGCACATATATATTATAAATACTTACCAAATATTTATAAACTTTAAAATAAAATAGGTAAGAGTATCCGATGTACTTACCTTGGGATGCGATAACACACATAATCAAACCTCCATAAACTTGATTCCATCCTTAATTAGCAAGAAAATCCCATTATTTAACATTCTTCATTTTTTCCATATACACAACAATATAACTAAAATTAATAAATATTTTTTTCTAAACTTTCTCATAACATCTAAGTTCAAATATCAAACTACGAGAGTTAAAAGACATTATTTTTACCTTATTGACCTTTCTCTCTTTAGCAACCATCTTTTCCCTCAAAATCTATAAAACCTTAACTTTGAATGTTGCAATGGATGGAGGAACTAAGTTTGAAAGTTGATTATCTACTTGATTTTAGTGAAAAATCAAAGTTTGGGTTGAGATCTGGCTTAGATTTAAGAAATATATGAGAAAATTGGAAAAGAGAGCGAACCTCCCCTCCTTAATACTGCCATCTAGATAGGGGAGGAAAATGACCTTTTTGAGCTCCCCTCCTTGCGCTAATAACTTACATGAGTTAAATCATTACTTGGGGCTTAAATTTGGTAATTTTTTTCATATTAGGGTTTAAATTTTTTTTATCAAAATTAAGTCCTGAAATTGGGAATTGTTATCACATTGGGGCTTAAACCTTTTTTTTTTGTCTGAGTTAAGCATTGAACTTGAAAAATGTTCTTACATTGGGACTTAAACTTTTTCTTTTATCCAAATTAGACTCTAATGTAGAAACAATTGTCAAGTTTAAAGTCTAACTTGAATAAAAAGAATCTAAATCCCAAAATAAAAAGATCTGCCAAGGTCAATCCTCAAAATGTGATTTAACCCGAAATATATATTTACATATATAATGGGCCTACTGGCCTAATTAATGAAGATAGCAAAAATTGGCTTTTAAAACCAAATGCCATCAGGCATCAACCCATTCAACTATCTATCTCTTTATTTTTCTTTTTTTCTTATCTTATATAATAATAATAAGTTCAAGACACTTTCCTTTTTGACTGGTCCACAATTTATTCTCATTTAATAATAAATATATATAATCATTTGTAAAAAATAAAATAACCTTCCATAAATACACTTTAGTTTTTGTACTTTCCCAATTCCAATTTGATTCATTTTCATAATTTTGCATTTTCAATCCTTCTCACCCTTTCCTTTTCATTAAATTCAATTCCAATAACTTAATATCACGTTAACATTATGTGAAATGATCAAAATGCTCTTAAGTAGTAAATTTATCATTTTGCCCATTTTGCCTCTTTTCCCAATTTCATTCACAATTATTAGTTATTAGTCAACACAGATTCTATAGTTCTCATTTAATACTTAGTAGATATCTTTGAGTACTAAAACTATACTTTTACCTTTCGAAAATGCTAGAGTTTAATAAGTAGAGAAATCAGAGTTTGAAAATACCTAATGGGTGAAACCAAAACTTTTGAAAGTGAATTTGAGTAAAACCAGAGTTTGAAAATACCTATTGAGCGAAACTATAACTTTTAAAAATGAGCCTGGAGGAAACTAAAGTTTGAAAATACTTACTAGGCGAAACTAGAACTTGTGACATGAGCCCAGGTGAAACTAAAATTTAATAGTAATTTTATTGGGTGGAAATTTGAGCAAAATCGAAATTTTCGGAAATGATGATTGGCTTAACCAAAAAGTTGAATAATATTAAAGCAAGACCAATTTTGGAAGAAAAAAAAAACTCTCAGAAAAAATAAATGCTTCATGAAGTGATGCTTATGATGCCATGATCAAGTTGATGTATGTACTTGTCAAAATATGCATACATGATACATGCCATTTTAATGAACATAATGTATAAGCTCATAAATGAGGCAAATATGCTCAATACTCTAAACACTTTTCTCAAATCTTTCTTAAACTTTCTGGTTCACTTTTTTTTCTCTAAATCAAAGTATTTCCTCAAACAGTTGTAGATTAACTTGTACCACTTCTCTTCCAATTCACTATCTTCTTGCCCCCAGCAACTTTTCATCCTAAACTTTCATGATTTCTTTTCATGACTTGTCTCCACTCTGTCGTAGAACAACTCTTGTCCCATTTGATAACCATTTTCTACATTTTTCGAAGATATTCTTATCTGGTGAAATAATTTGAATCAACAATAGAATTTAAGTCTCTCGAAGACCGAGGAACTTTGACTAGATAACATCCAGTGTTAACTTAGGGCTTGTTTTGAGAAATACTTTTAAAAAGTGCTATAGAAAAGTGATTTGAGAAGTATTTTTGAAAATTTTGGTTTAATATTTAAGTATTTAATATTGTTGTTAAAAAGTAATTTATTATAATTTTTAGTAAGAATATAAAAATAATGTTCAAATTAGTTAATATTATGATATTTTAGTAAGAATATAAAAATAATTTATTATAATTTTTGTTAATATTTTAATATATGAAATATAAATTTTAAATATTTTTAAAGCAATTAATATCAATTATTTATAAAATTTAATTTAAATATATAAACTATATTTTAAATATTAAAATATAACCAATAAAAATTTAAATATATAATATTATATATTTAAAATAAATTTCTGAGTAATTACATACCCAATATAAATATGATATAAAATACTTTATAAGGGTTAAAATTGTCCTTTGTTTCTAAAAACGCTTCTGCCAAATGCAGAAGCTAAAAAAAAAACTACTTTTGCTTTTGGGTTCAAAATCACTTTTGAATACAAAAGTTGTCTGTTTAGGGCTAGTTTGGCAATGCTTTTGAAAAGTGCTGTGGAAAAGTGTTTTTGAGAACTGCTTTTGAAAAATTTGAATATTTGGTATTCCTGTCAAAAAGTGCTTTTAAGAAATAAAATGTTCATTTTAGACATGATATTATAAAGTAACAAATATGTAATTAAATAATGTTCAAATTAGTTAATATTATGATATTTTAGCAAAAATATAAAAATAATTTATTATAACTTATTGTTAATATTTTAATATATAATATTAATTTTAAATATTTCTAAGTAATTAATATTAATTATTTATTAAATTTAATTAAAATATATAAACTATATTTAAATATTTAAATATAATAATTAAATATTTGTAATTAGATATTGACACAATTGTATTATTTTAAAATTATTTTTATTTTTAATTAATGCTTTTAACACATTTGCATTATTTTATTTTAAAATGTATTTGAATATATAACTCATATAGATATTAACATAACATAGAAAACATAAACCTAACAAATTAAAATATTACATATATTTGGATTAAAGTTTCAAAAGGGGATAGTATTTATATACCAAATATAAATACTAAAAATTTTACAATAGCATTTACAATTTAAAGTGAATTCATTAAACTAGAAGCTATAACATCTCTTGTTAATTCCATTTCAAAACCACTTGAATTATTTGATTCACCGTCATCATCACCATCATCATCGTCGTCGTCGTCATCATCACTTTCTCGACCATGCACATTTTCTGAATCAATAATATTCTCATATGCCCAGTTAATATCTTCGTATTCTATAAAATAAAAACTCTTCAACATTGTCACTGCCCTTTGAAGATAGAAATTTCTCACAGGAAAAATCAGAAAAAAGAAATGAGACCCATCTCATTAAAAAAATCAAACAATCAATTTCTGCAAAATTTTTTGTATTAAAATTTCTATAAAATTTCTGTAAAATCAATCAATCAATTTCTGTAAAATTTCTGTAAAAATCAAACAATCAGAAAACAACTAAAAACTAAAGCATAATGAATAATTAAAGAGAAGAAGAAGAAAAGAAACTCACCGACGGAGGAATTAAAAGAGGAACAAAGAACCAGAGGAAAGAACTTTGAAAGAGAAAATGTAAAAAAAATGGGAATTCTAACGATTTTTGGGAGAAGACAAACTAAGGTTAAAAATATAAATAGAAGCCAAAAGCACTTTTGGCTGAAGAAAAAGTTAAAATTTTCAACTTTTTTATCTGCCAAAAAGTACTTCTTTTAAGTTGAAAATTTTTCTGAAATGATGTCTGTTGCTTAATGTTTTTAAGGAAAAAACACTTTTTATTGCAAAAGCCCATCTGAGAAGCAAAGGAGAACGGGGCCTTAGTGTTGCTTAGGACTCCAAAAGTGTTTTTGACCCCAAAAATACTTTTAACTAAAAAAAAGTACTTTTGAGAAGTAATGTTAAATTAAGCCTTAATCATTTAGGGAAAAAATGACTTGATGGAATTAATACATGAAAGCTTTAGAATGAAAGAAGTATGCCCCGTAACCATAGGCTAACAAACGAAACAATTTGGTAAACATGAACTCCTTTAAAATTAAGCAAATGCAACATTGTTTAGTCCTCTAAAATAATAGCTCTTTGACGTGCGCTAAGAACTACTGTGATGATTGGAAGGTCAATTTTCCAAAAGAAAGATGATAATTTGAGATTCCCTGGTGTTCCCTGGCTTTTTTGAGATGGGTTTTCTTGATCTTGGTAACTTGCTAGCAGCTTTTGAATTCCATTTGGCTCTAGACCGCCCCTTTTTATTGAGGTTTTCACTCTAGAATTTATTCTTTCTTTTCTTTTTCTCTCCTTTTCTACCATGCATTAGAAGATTCATAATTCTTCTAAAAGTAAAATAAAAATTCTAATAGATGGGATAAGGTTTGAGGACAGACATTCCAACTTAGATATCCATACATGATCAAAATAGACTTAAAAGGCATGTAATATAAGTCAAGATTTAGGGTTTTGAAAGAACGGATATTCTAGTTTAAACAAATATTTAAGGATACTAGAATGAAGAATATTTTTTAGTGAAGAAATTCATCACTCATTCTTCTAAATTCAATTGTCCTTCCTCATTTGATTTTACAATTTTCTATTTCTCTTCTCATTTTTACTTTTCTTCAATTTTTTCCAAAACAAAATGTGTTAGAATTCCTTTTCAACTTGAATCACATCAAATTTTGCCTCTATTTCAAAAGACACTATTTCCGCAACATATTGGAACCGTCTACTTCTTGTTCAGCAAACAAATTTTTCATGATATTTGCCCCCTACTGTGGAAGGTGATCCTTGGTTAAGGTTAATTCCAAAGAAAATTCAATCAGGCTCAAAGAGGACAACAAAAGATAATTTCTTAACATGAAAGGATAGTGAAAGAAGGTCATTATCATCTCATGCTTGGATATGTTCATAGAAAAGTTGTTCTTAAAAGGATACATATTTAGAACTATTACTCTACATTTAAAGAATTGGAAATCTCAAATGCATAATGTCATAATATTTTTCATTTTTCTTTCTTTTGTTAATATTCAAAGAAAAATCTCAAATGAAGAACTCTAAAGCTTATGAAGAAAGGTTGATTTCAATTCTAGGTTGCTCAAAATAACATGTCATGATATGAACTTAGTATCAGCCATTTGTCAAAAACTGTACAATTATCAGGTAATAAGTTCCTAGTGAATAGGTCATGGGTGGTGTTTTGGTAAATGAGCGAAGGCTTTATGTTTCATTGTCATGGGTAGGACATAAAGGGTATGACCCTGACACACATCAAATCATCATAATTTATATTCTTAAAGAATACTGGATCTATTTGATTCAGGAAGAATTCAAAAGATTTTCAAAAACCTTGTTTCTTTAATCTTAGCCTAGGATTTAAGGTACCTCTCTTGGTTATTCCTTGGTACATTAAGGGTGGGTTTCGATGAGCGATTGAGTGCGGTGTGGTGCGTTTAGTTTACTTTTTGTCTCACGCTACAGTATCGCTACAGTATCTAATCTCACCGCCACCGCTGTTTTTACACTAACCGCAGGTAAACGCACCGCCCATCCAAACTCACCCTAAGTTTTGCTCAAGATTGCCAAATTTTGGAACATCATGCCGCCATAAGTAATAGTTCAAGGACTGTAAACAGGAGTAAATTTTTGGAACATCAATATTCTCGAGACTCGATGTTTTTTAAACAAACACAAAGTCATTTTGGAAAAGATTTTATTAACAGAACATGAAATGCACCAACTTGAAATTTGAAAACTTGAAAACAAAAAGACAAGGGTCTTCTTAGACTAATCAACAAAATGTTTCTAAAGAGCAACTACAACTCCATCTTTGCGTACTTCATTTCTTTATTATAGTGTTCACATCGTTGTCCACTGTTGATGAGTACGTGAACTTTTCTCTTCAAAAACATGCATTTCTTTGTCGAATGACCTTGAATCCCATCATGGTAATCACAATATGCACTTTCATCATGCCAACTTGGGTACGAAGGTTGAAAGGAAAGAAATTCCTCAAAAGACCAAGCCAACCTTGGGTTTTTAATGCATGTTATGAATGTATGCATGCTTGGAAAAAATGTAGTTAACACAATATCTTTAAGAAAAACTAATGCAATAATTTATTCACAAAGCAACTTGATGATATCACAAGAGTCGACGCAAGCAAGATATATAATGATTGAAAGGATACATACAAGAATCACAAAATAACAAGTAAAGGGTAAGAAGTGTCCATTCCATGTACTTATCTTGGATGACCACTAACGGATAGAGAATTGACATGGCTCTATTTAGGTGGGTTCCTATGGCTCAATATATATGATCTAATTTGATTCTAAAGGCCCACAAATCATCCCTACTAGCATCTATGCAAATTAGTATGGTACCTTGATCCTTACCCATGAAGGGTTACAAACGGAGAGGATTTGATTCAGTTATGGAGCATTTTTTTGGCTTGCACAAATGTTAGGACCTTAGAAAGCGTACAAACTTTATAACCCTTGGAGTGGATCATAGCCCATGCGAAGGTTAACACCTTACAAGAGCGTAGGTACATTCTCCCACTTAAATGGACAGAGCCTAAGTATAAAGCTCATGTAATGATATGCACATGCAAATGTGTACGGAAAAAATAAAAAAAATCATGTAACATACAAAAAAAAAATCACATAAAATGATACAATTAAAATGTAAAACAAGCAAACAAAAATTTATTTGATAGAATTAATTTTAGACACCAAGTTTATTTCACTCAATAAAAAACAAGATAACATATGATTAAGTAGGCTTGACTCTCAAAGTCTCCAGTGGAATCACCAAGCTGTCGTAACGATTTTCAGGTCTGTTAGATGACATTTTAAAGAAATATGGAGTCACTATCAATATTTTTTAATTAGGTGTGATTGGCCACCTAAAAACATATCCCTTTAATGAAAATTTAAAATTAAATTAAAATTTATTAAAAGGATAATTTTTTGTCTATGAAATAGAAATTGAGTTCGGTAGTACGATTATATGTAAAAACAATACCATTTAATTAAGTGTTGTCGTTAGTTTTGATGCAATGAATTTAAATTTGATGAAAATATTCTGGTTATAAAATCAACTTATTACGAATGAAACAAATCTATTTTTTTAAAAACACAAAATTCTAGGGCACCTTGGTGGAATCCTTTTATGAGAAACTTTTGAAAAATCGAAAAAGTATATTCTTTTACAATAACTAATTATTAAGTGTCCTGACGGCACCTTGGTGGCAACCCAAAATCATCATATTAGAACATTGTCTTACCTTTAAAGGTGTTTTAAATATTTTTACAGGCAATTAAATCCAAGTAAAAAAACTCGATCCATGTGAATAATATGAGTCAATACACATATATACTACAACGAGAGAAACATACCAGCACACAATGGAGCAAAATGAAAATTTACGTCCAAACCTATTAAGACATCATATGAAATTTCAAAGCAAGTATACACGTACATTAACTCATCACATAATATAATGTACACAATACATGAAAATAAATGTGCATATATTTTATAAATCATATAAATCCGCAGCACCACCTCGGGGACAAAAAAAAGTCATTTAAGAAGTCAAGTGGAATATATATAAATGATTCAATCCGCAACAACTTGGGACTCTAGAAAATCATTTAGAAAATAAAATACAATTTATGTAATTTTTAAAGACCTTAAAACATCTAATAAATCAAGCAAAATTTATGTTTTATGAAAATTTTAAATCCACGACATCTAGGAGATCTTAAAAAAATCTTGTAGTAACAAAAATGAAGTTGACTGTTAGAAACATTCATGGACAAATTTCAACATAAAAACTAATAAAATGCACAATCGAAAACTTTTAATGCAATCTAGTTACAACTTTGGGATGTAACATGTACATATACACACATTAACCATGATAAACTTTTACCATGGATCAACCACGATCACAAAACTTCATTATGAATTTTTCCTTTTATCAATATGACTCTCATAAACCTTTTTACCAAAAAGATCCAAATACTATAATATATCTAAGGGCAAACACTAAAAAACAACACCAAAGTTTAGACCTACACAAACAAAATTATTAAATAATAATATATTAAAAGCGTAATAGCCTAATTTTGCCCAAGCCCATACTAGCAGGGCAAACCAAAAAATAAATAAAAATTACAGTCCATTACAAATAATAATGGCCCAATTGGCCCAAAAAAATCAAGCCCGATAAGCCCACAACCTAAACTGGTTTCAGTAAAGGAACCAGAACCCTAACCCTAAGGTGCCGTTTCCCCCTGCTACCCATGTGCCTCAGCAGCGCATTCGATGCCCGAGGTGGCCTCCATGCGCCTGACACCTCTCTGCCATCACCTGCAAAAGCAAACAACAAGCATGAAAGAAGAGAGAAACAGTAAAAAAATAACGTGAAATGTAAATCGGCTATAAAAGCCCAAAAACAATGTATTTTTTTGGACACCGATTCTAAATAAAAAAACAAAGAGATCGAAACAGATTCAAAAAAATCAAGGTGCTTTATTCGATTTGTTTATTTATTTATTTTATTTCTATTTCAAAATAAATAGATAAATAACTAAAAGAAATTTTACCTTCAACGCCGCGGACGGAGGGTCTCTCCGGTCTTGAGGGTGGCTGGGTCACTGGACTCGCCGCAAACCCACCGGCGGCGACGGGAGCCGAAAGGCCCCTTTATTTTTCTCTTTCTTTTCTTCAGTTTTTTGGGTTTGGAGTTTTTTTGGACTATTCAAACCCCAAATCGGTGCTTTGCTCGAAAAAAGGAGCGAAAAGAAAGTTTTTTAACTTTTTGGCCACCGTGCACGACGGTGCAGTCGTCGGTGGCTGGTGGTCGGCCGGAACCTTAGGCCGAAAGAGAGAATTTTTGAAGAGAGGGGAGTGTTTTTTCAGTTTTCTTTAAAAGAGGAGAGAAAAGAGATTTTTTGGAAAACATTTGGCTTAAATAGCCTATTGATATGACGCCGTTTTGGGCAAGTGCTCCAGGCGCCAAAACGACGCCGTTTTGGCTTCCCCACCCCGCGCGCGACCCGACCCGCCAAGGGATCTGTTCGTTTTTGACTTTTGGGTTATTTACCCATTTAGTCCTGCATTTTTATTTGTTTGCAATCGAGTTTTTTTTATCTTTTAATTTTGC
The DNA here is from genome assembly GCF_025698545.1 of Gossypium raimondii. NCBI lineage: Eukaryota > Viridiplantae > Streptophyta > Magnoliopsida > Malvales > Malvaceae > Gossypium > Gossypium raimondii. The sequence continues at coordinate 8,432,871 of NC_068571.1, read as the reverse complement.
CGCATAACTTTAATCCTGTTTCATTTTAGTCCTACGCAAAGTGATGCCTTCTGGAGGGTGGGATATTTACTATTTCAGTCCCTCTGTTTCATTCGCGTAGTGTAATTCGGTCCTTTGCCTTATTTTATTTCTGATTTATCCCTTGAGATTTTGTTTTATTTTCAATTTAGTCCTGTCATTGTTATTTTTATTATTATTAAACTATTATTATTATTATTATTATTATTATTATTATTATCATCATCATCATCATCATCATCATCATCATCATCATCATCATCATCATCATCATCATCATCATCATCATCATCATCATCATCATCATCATCATCATCATCATCTTAGTTTTATTGTTACTTTATTGCCATTAACTTTACTATAAAAATGTTATTAATGTTATTACTATTATTTTTATTATTAATAATATTTCTATTATTGTTATAATTACCATTAATTTCGTATCATTCTTATTATTATTATATTTCTATTTATATTTACGTATTTAAGTTTAAAGATATTTTGGTTTTATCATTTATTATTATTTGTTTACTTATATCTTGTTATAACGTATAAATTTTAGATTAATTTACTATTCTGCTATTAATAAAATTATTATGATTTATTTACTTATACTTTTTATTCCAAACATTATTATTGCTACCTTTATTATTATTTTTAGTTGTCTTATACATAATTTGTTTATGTGTTTGTTCACTATCGTTTTTAACCTAGTTTTGGTTTCTATTTGTTCTCGTATCTTTTATTTATTCATTTTACTTTCGCTTTTGATTAGTACCATTCGTATTATCACAATTATCATTTTATGTATATTAACACCTCGTATTTCATTTCTACTATTTCAAGTTAGATTAATTCATCACAACGCATAAGTTTCGACTTTCAAATAAGCAAAATTTCATGTTTAGATTCGAGAGAAGTCGTATCCTAACTTACTGGGTTTCAATTTTCCTCGACGAGTCTAAAGGACCAATCATTTTAAATCAAAGCAAAAGTTAAATAAAAACTTATCCTCGGGAGTTCAAAAGTGTCGTGTCCTAACTCACTGGATGTGACATTTTGTTATCTCAAGGTAAAGATTTCTAAAAACGCAAAGGTAATATTCTGCATGTGGAATTTTGAAAAACCGAGCCCTAACTTACTAGGTTCCGACTTTTTTTTTGACCCAAGTGACCGAATATCCTTTTAAAACTAAAATAAATGTTTTAAATAAAGAAAATAAAGGCGAGCTTACTCTCAAAAATACAAGGTGTTGTGTCCTAACTTACGGGATGTAACATTTAGTTTCTTCGAGATAAGGAGGCGTTTTATGTACTACAATTTATTCAATTTTAATTAAATGATATTAATAAGAAAGGATCGTATTTTAAATTCTTTTCGAGTTTTCAACTTTTGACATTAAGACACTAATTAATCAACTAGGTACCAATTTTTGGGCGTTACGAGGGTGCTAATCCTTCCTCGTACGTAACCGACTCTCGAACCCGTTTTTCTAAATTTTGTGGACCAAAATCATTGTTTTAATAAAATTAAATTGTTTATTAAAAATAACCACTTTTCGAGGTGACCCGATCACACCTCATCAAAAAGGATCGGTGGCGACTCCCATTTTCGTTTTCATTTTCAAAATCCAAGTCGACCCCGTTTTTATCGAAAAAAATGGTGTCAACAGCTTGGCGGCTCCACTGGAAACTAAATAACAGATTCAAGCCACAAGTTGATTATTTCTTGTCTTTTGTCGAAAGTCGATAATTTGGTTTAAATTTACGATCCTTTCGTTGCACTTCATTTCCGTAGTCTGCATCGTTTTGTATGTCTGCTTTATTTTTTTAAGTCTCGATATAGTTTTTGCATATTGCATTTACATAATCGGTCGATCTTACCCTTCTAAGTGGGAGTGAGAAACTATGTATTAATGAGGTTTTCACCTCCGCATGGGATAGTGAATCGCTTTCGAGATACATCCGTACCTATGTTTTTGTGAGATTTTCATCTCCGCATAACCATAGGGAAATGTATTCCCCTGAACTGAACTCGGTGCATATGAGCCTATAATGGGTGAGGATCGAGGAATCTACCGGTTGGGTACCTTTACTTTCGAACCAAATCACATATAATGAGCCCTAGGAGCCTACCCTAGGTAACCACATCGAACCCTAGTGGTTTCCTGAATAGTAGCTTTAATTATTATTTCTTACTTTAGTTTTGTGTTATATTGACTTGCTTTGTTTTTGCTTTGACTGTGATTGCATGGCATTTTCATCATTCAAGAGGTGTTGATTCACGTTCAGTATCTAAATAGAGAGCTTCTCATAAGAAAATGAGTTTCCTGATAAAATGGAAGACAATCCTGTCATCTGAATATGGTTCTAGAAAACGTAACAAGGTAAGGGTGATAATCTGGTGAATACATGACTTTGCCTCGTTACCCGAAGACTCAAGCTGACAAAGACTATTCAAGAGCCGCTAGCGCTAACTTTCTTAAAGAAGCCAATGAGCATCACGAGAATGAGTGAACAATGGGTCGCAGCTCGGATCAAGCAAAAATGAGATAGAGGAGGTGCCCCTTTGAAGAGTTTTCGAGATTCAATCTTAACATACGGATTTGTGGAAAAGGATCGATACCTTCACTTCGAGTATTAAGACAATGTCGTATATGTAAATATCCATTTTGTGTAAAAAGATTTGTTTTCTAGAAAATTTGTTCTAATAGAATTGAATCAAGATCAACGCCTCTTTTTGCATTCATGCACTTGCATTACATTTTATTGCATGCATATTTTTATTCATTAACATTACATTTCATTGCATACAATAAATTTCCTAAAATCTAAAAATGCATGGAGTTCAGAACTCTAGTACAGAGCCAGATAGATGATAAATAATTGGAATTCTTTGAAGATATCGATGGCATGAAAATGAAATATGTTTGTGCCTTTGAAAAAGGAACTAAAAAACCTATTGGGAATTTGTTTCTACATCCCTAGAGGCATTCTAGACAACGGGACTGTGAAGGAAATTCTTGTAGTTTTTAGGACCATTTTAGAGTAATATTCAGAACACTCTTATTGCTCTAAGCCTAGGAGCGATAAGAATCCTTTTGTGAGATAGGCTTATGTCCAATATCTTTATTTCAATAAAAATGCATCTTTGTTTCTCACTTCGAGTAAATATTCTTTCATTATTTCCATTTCATTCATAATCATACTGTACAGATAAAAATTCTTAGATTCTTTTATTCTTTAGATCTGCCTTCATCCCTATAACAGGTCTCTAGATATCAATGATATGAGCAACACTGCTATTGACTCAGAATCTCCTTTTAAGCAGGACATGTGTCCAGATGAACCTCAAGACTTTGGAGATAACTGAGATTGTAGCTTATCTCATGATTTGTTAAGGATGGCAGAACAAGATCCTACCTTACAAAAAATTCAATTGAAGCCATGGCCTTCCTTAATGTGAGGCATGGATGTCATCAAGCTGATTATGCCGAAAGATCCTGGCGGTCATCGATTCATCTTTGTGGCCATCGATTACTTCACTAAGTGGGTAGAAGTCGCTTCACATGCCAATATCATAAAGTCAACAGTCAGTAAATTCTTGAAAAAGAGAAATCATATGTCGGTATGGAATGCCAAAAAAAGGATCATATCTGACAATGCACCAAATTCGAACAACAGCACGATATCAGAAGATTGCAGTCTGTTCAAGATTAACACCATGTCACCCTAAAATGAACGGTATAGTGGAGGCAAAAAAAACAAAAAAAACCTCTACCGGGACAACTCATTTCTCATTGGTATATGGAATAGAGGCAATTTTACCCATCGAAGTTAATATTCCTTCCCTTCGAGTCTTGTCAGAGCTGAATTTGGATGAAGAAGAATGGATCCAAGCCCGATATAATCAGTTAAATTTGATTGAAGAGTAAGGGTTGAAAGCTATCTGTCATGGTCAAATGCACCAAAAGTAAATGATGCGAGCTCACAAAAAAAGGTTCACCCTAGAGAATTCCATGAGGGGGACCCAATATCGAAGAAGATCCTTCCCATACAAAAGGACTTCCGAAAAAAGTGGATTACCAAAATAGAAAGGACCTTATGTGGAAGGCCTTATTTGAAAAAACGTTGATATTGACCAAGATGGATGGCAAGAACCTACCTAATCTTGAGAATTCTGATTCAAGAAATAAATACTTCAATTGAAAAAAAGAAACGAAAAGAAAAGTAAAATAAAAAAAAGAAAAAGAAAAAGGAGAGGCCAAGGTGAAAACCCGCAAATGGGCATTGAGACCAAAGAGGTTTTGAATTGAAAACCCAGGAATGGGCAGTTCAAATTTTGATTGAAGGTGGGGTATGCGATGGTCTTATCATTTCTAAAATTAGCAAGAAGGAGAGATGCTACCTTTTGGGACATCATCAAAGTCTTCTAGGACTTCTAAACACATATCAAGTTTAAAAGGGTCTTCAAGGAGCTTGGGGCAGAGAAGCTCATGCTACGATATCTGGGGCACCTATTTCTATTTTATTCATTTTTTGTATTTTTTGAAAAAATACGCCATCTTGATTAATTTATTCTCATTTTGTATTCTAGCAAAATTTGCTATCTTGATTGATTCATTCATTTCGAGCTTTGCTCTCAACAAAATTTCATCTTATCTATTTTGATAATCTTTTTCAAGCATTTTTTCATTGAAATAATGATTACTGGACTGATAATATTCAAGCAAAAGAAGTTTTGCATATTACTCTGAAAGCTCCTAAATAGTACGAGGACCTGAAATAGGGCTATTATTTAGAACTGACCAACTTAAGGGTTAGAAGCATTAGAGAAAGAATAGTCTAAATTGTGACTATTTCTTTGGTTTTTCTATCAAAGATACCGGCTGAACAAGAAGGCATTAGTGATAGAACCTTTGATGAACAGTAAGTAATGACAACCTAAGCATTAAAAAGGGATCATTCTCATGACATTCTATAAATATCATTCATACACATCTAGTTAGGAGCATTTGATTCATTCTAATTATGGCATCCTAAACATTAGCCATAAATAGGTCCACAAAATGGATTTTACAAGTCATGTTCCCTAGAGAACAGATCAATAGAGTTACCCATACCCCTGAAGTTACAGTGGGATGGATTGAAGTCATCATATCCAGCCTGACCTCCCTGAGTTTGTAGCGGAGCAAACTGAAGATAGTAGATCTTGTCTTCTTGTACCAGCAACGAAGCAGATCGAAGACACCAGCCTGACTTCCCTAAGTTTACAGCGGAGCAGACTGAAGATAGCAGATCTTATCTTCCTTTATTGTCAGTGAAGCAGATCGAAGACACCAATCTCGCTTCCCTGAGTTTGCAACGGAGTAGACTGAAGATAGCAGATCTTGTCTTTTTGTACCGGCAGTAAAGTAGATCTAAGACACCAGCCTGACATCCCTGAGTTTGCAACGGAGTAGACTGAAGATAGTAAATCTTATCTTCCTGTATTGGCAGCGAAGCAGATCGAAGACACCAACCTCAATTCCTTGAGTTTACAGTGGAACAGACTGAAGATAGCATATTTTGTCTTCCTGTATTGGCAGTAAAGCAGATCAAAGACACCAGCCTCGTCTCCCTATGTTTGCAGCGGAGCAAACTGAAGATTGTAGATCTTGTATTCCAGTACTAGCAGCAAAGCAGATCGAAGACACCAGCCTGACCTCCCTGAATTTACAGTGAAGCAGACTGAAGATAGCAGATCTTATCTTCTTGTACCGGCAGTGAAGCAGATCGAAAACACTAGTCTGACCTCCCTGAGTTTGTAGTGGAGCAGACTGAAGATAGCAGATCTTGTCTTTCTGTACCGGCAGCGAAGCAGATCAAAGACACTAGCCTGACCTCCCTGAGTTTGCAGTGGAACAGTCTAAAGATAGCAAATCTTGTCTTCCTGTATTGGCAGCGAAGCAGATCGAAGACACCAGCCTTGCCCCCTAATTTTACAACGAAGCAGACTAAAGATTGTAGATCTTGTCTTCCTGTACTGGCATTGAAGTAGATTGAAGACAATAGTCCTATCTCTTTGGCATTACAGTGGAATAGATTGAAGCTACAATGGCGAATCTTACTTCCCTGGCAGTGCAGTGGAACATATTGAAGTTACAACAGTGAATCTTGCTTCCTCGACATTGTAATTAAAAAGATTGAAGTTACAACGGTGAATCTTACATTCCTGGCGGTACAGTGGAGCAGATTGAAGATACAACGGCAAATTTTACTTCCCAAACATTGTAATTAAAAAGATTGAAGCTACAATGGTGAATCTTACTTCCCTGGCGGTGCAGTGGACCAGATTCAAGCACAACGGTGAATCTTATTTCCCCGACATTGCAATTAGAATGATTGAAGTCACAACGGCAAATCTTACTTCCCTAGCGATGCAGTGGAGCAGATTAAAGCTACAACGGTGAATCTGGCTCTCCCGATATTGCAATTAAAAAGATTGAAGCCACAACGGTGAATCTTACTTCCCTGGCGGTATAGTGGAACAGATTGAAGCTACAACGGTGAATCTTGTTTCCCCGACATTATAATTAAAAAATTGAAGCCACAATGGAAAATCTTACTTCCCTGGCTGTGCAGTGGAACAAATTGAAGCTACAACGGCGAATCTTACTCCACAACATTGCAATTAAAAAGATTGAAGCCATAACGGTGAATCTTACTTCCCTGTCGGTACAGTGGAGCAGATTGAAACTACAACGGTGAATCTTACTTCCCCAACATTGTAATTAAAAATATTGAAGCCACAACAGTGAATCTTACTTCCCTGGCGGTGCAGTGGAACATATTGAAGCTACAACGGTGAATCTTATTTCCCTGACATTGCAACTAAAAAGATTGAAGCCACAACGGCGAATCTTACTTCTTTGGCGGTGCAATGGAGCAGATTGAAGCTACAACGGTGAATCTGGCTTCCCCGACATTACAATTAAAAAGTTTGAAGCCACAATGGCAAATCTTACTTCTCTGGTGGTGCAGTGGAACAGATTGAAGCTACAACGTTGAATCTTATTTCCCTAACATTGCAATTAAAAAGATTGAAACCACAATGGCGAATCTTACTTCTCTGGCGGTGCAGTGGAATAGATTAAAGCTACAACAGCGAATCTTGTTCCACGATATTGCAATTAAAAAGATTAAAGCCACAACGGTGAATCTTACTTCCCTGGCAGTGTAGTAGAGCAGATTGAAGCTACAATGGCAAATATGGCTCCCCCCACATTGTAATTAAAAAGTTTGAAGCCACAACGGTGAATCTTACTTCCCTGGCAGTGCAGTGGAACAGATTGAAGCTAAAACGGTGAATCTTATTTCCCTAACATTGTAATTAAATAGATTGAAGCCACAATGGCGAATCTTACTTCTCTGGCGGTACAGTAGAGCAGATTGAAGCTACAACGGCAAATTTTGCTTCCCCGACATTGTAATTAAAAAGATTGAAGCCACAACAGCGAATCTTACTTCTCTGGCGGTGTAGTAGAACAGATTGAAGCTACAACGGTGAATCTGGTTTCCCTGACATTACAATTAAAAAGATTAAAGCCACAACGGCGAATCTTACTTCCCTAGCGGTGCAATGGAGCATATTGAAGCTACAATGGTGAATCTGGCTCCCCCGACATTGCAATTAAAAATATTGAAGCTACAATTGCGAATCTTACTTTCCTGGCGGTGCAGTGGAACAGATTGAAGCTACAACGGTGAATCTTGTTTCCCTGACATTGTAATTAAAAAGATTGAAGCCACAATGGCGAATCTTACTTCTTCGGCAGTGTAGTGGAACAGATTGAAGATAAAACGGTGAATCTTGCTCCACGACATTGTAATGAGAAAGATTGAAGCCACAACGGTGAATCTTACTTCCCAGGCGGTTTACTGGAGCAGATTGAAGCTACAAAGGCAAATCTTGCTTCCCCAATATTGTAATTAAAAAGATTGAAGCCACAACAGCGAATCTTACTTCCCTGGCGGTGTAGTGGAACAGATTGAAGCTACAATGGTGAATCTTGTTTCCCCGACATTACAATTAAAAAGATTGAACGGTGAATCTAACTTCTCTAACGGTGCAATAGAGCAGATTGAAGCTACAACGGTGAATCTGGCTCCCCCGACAGTGCAATTAAAAAGATTGAAGCAACAACGGCGAATCTTACTTCCATAGGGTGCAGTGGACCAGATTGAAGCTACAACGGTAAATCTTACTTCCCAAACATTGTAATATAAAAGATTGAAGCTACAACTGTGAATCTTACTTCTCTGGCGGCGCAGTGGAACAGATTCAAGCACAACGGTGAATCTTATTTCCCGACATTGCAATTAAAAAGATTGAAGCCACAACGGCGAATCTTACTTCCCTAGCGGTGCAGTGGAGCAGATTAAAGCTACAACGGTGAATTTGGCTCTCCCGACATTGCAATTAAAAATATTGAAGCCACAACAGCAAATCTTACTTCCCTGGCGGTACAGTGGAACAGATTGAAGCTATAACAGTGAATCTTGTTTCCCCGGCATTACAATTAAAGAAATTGAAGCCACAATGGAAAATCTTACTTCCCTGGTAGTGCAGTGGAACAAATTGAAGCTACAACGGTGAATCTTGCTCCACAACATTGCACTTAAAAATATTGAAGCCATAACGGTGAATATTACTTCCCTATCGGTACAGTGGATCAGATTGAAGCTACAACGGTGAATCTTGCTTCCCCGACATTGTAATTAAAAAGATTGAAGTCACAACAGCGAATCTTACTTCCCTAGCGGTGCAGTGGAACAGATTAAAGCTACAACGGTGAATCTTGCTTCCCCGACATTACAATTAAAAATATTGAAGCCACAACGGCGAATCTTACTTCCCTAGCGGTGCAATGGAGCAGATTGAAGCTACAACGGTGAATCTGGCTCCCCCGACATTGCAATTAAAATGTTTTAAGGCACAACGGCAAATCTTACTTCCCTGGCGGTGCAGTGGAACAGATTGAAGCTACAACGGTGAATCTTATTTCCCTAACATTGCAATTAAAAAGATTGAAACCACAACGGCTAATCTTACTTCTCTAGCGGTGCAGTGGAATAGATTGAAGCTACAGCAGCGAACCTTGCTCCACGATATTGTAATTAAAAATATTGAAGCCACAACGGCGAATCTTACTTCCCTGGCGGTGTAGTGGAGCAGATTGAAGCTACAACGGTTAATCTGGCTCCCCCGACATTGCAATTAAAAAGTTTGAAGCCACAACGGTGAATCTTACTTCCCTGGCGGTGCAGTGGAACAGATTGAAGCTAAAACGGTGAATCTTATTTCCTTAACATTGCAATCAAAAAGATTGAACCACACTAGCGAATCTTACTTCTCTGGCGGTGCAATGGAATAGATTGAAGCCACAACTGCGAATCTTGCTCCACGACATTACAGTTAAAAAGATTGAAGCCACAACGGCGAATCTTACTTCCCTGGCGGAGTACTGGAGCAGATTAAAGCTATAATGGTGAATCTTGTTTCCCCGACATTGCAATTAAAAAGATTGAAGCCACAATAGCGAATCTTACTTCCCTGGTGGTGCAGTGGAACAAATTTAAGCTACAACGGTGAATTTTACTTCCTAAACATTTTAATTAAAAAGATTGAAGCTACAATGGCAAATCTTACTTCTCTGGCGGCGCAGTGGAACAGATTCAAGCTAAAACGGTGCAACTTATTTTCCCGACATTTCAATTAAAAAGATTGAAGCCTCAACGGTGAATCTTACTTCTCTAGCGGTGCAGTGGAGCAGATCGAAGCTACATCGGTAAATCTGGTTCCTTCGACATTGCAATTAACAAGATTGAAGCCACAACGGTGAATCTTACTTCCCTGGTGGTACAGTGGAACAGGTTGAAGCTACAACGGTGAATCTTATTTCCCCGACATTGTAATTAAAAAGATTGAGGTCACAGTGGCGAATCTTACTTCCCTGGAAGTGCAGTGGAACAAATTGAAGGTACAACGGGGAACCTTGCTCCACGACATTGTAATTAAAAAGATTGAAGCCACAACGGCGAATCTTACTTCTCTGTCGGTATAGTGGAGCAGATTGAAGCTACAACGATGAATCTGACTCCCCCGACATTACAATTAAAAAGTTTGAAGCCACAACTGTGAATCTTACTTCCCTGGCGGTGCAGTAGAACAGATTCAAGCTACAACGGTGAATCTTATTTTCCCGACATTGCAATTAAAAAGATTGAAGCCACAACAACAAATCTTACTTCCCTAGCAGTGCAGTGGAGCAGATCGAAGCTACAACGGAGAATCTGGCTCCTCCGACATTGCAATTAAAAATATTAAAGCCACAACGGTGAATCTTACTTCCCTGGCGGTGCAGTGGAACAGATTGAAGCTACAACGGTGAATCTTGTTTCTCCGACATTGCAATTAAAAAGATTGAAGCCACAACGGCGAATCTTACTTCCCTGGTAGTGCAGTGGAACAAATTGAACGTACAACGGGGAATCTTGCTCCACGACATTGCAATTAAAAAATTGAAGCCACAATGGCGAATCTTACTTCCCTGGCAGTATAGTGGAGCAGATTGACGCTACAACGATGAATCTGGCTCCCCGACATTGCAATTAAAATGTTTGAAGCCACAATGGTGAATCTTACTTCCCTGGCGGTGTAGTGGAACAGATTCAAGCTACAACGGTGAATCTTATTTCCCTAACATTACAATTAAAAAGATTGAAGCCATAATGGCGAATCTTACTTCTCTGGCGGTGCAGTGGAATAGATTGAAGCTACACCAGCGAATCTTGCTCCACGACATTACAATTAAAAAGATTGAAGCCACAACGACGAATCTTACTTTCCTGGCGGTGTAGTGGAGCATATTGAAGCTACAACGGTTAATCTTGTTTCCCCGACATTGCAATTAAAAAGATTGAAGCCACAATTGTGAATCTTACTTCCCTGGCGGTGCAGTGGAACAAATTGAAGCTACAACGGTGAATCTTGCTTTCTAAACATTGTAATTAAAAAGATTGAAGCTACAATGGCGAATCTTACTTCTCTTGAGGCGCAGTGGAATAGATTCAAACTACAACGGTGAATCTTATTTTCCCGACATTACAATTAAAAAGATTGAAGCCACAACAGCAAATCTTACTTCCCTAGCGGTGCAGTGGAGTAGATCGAAGCTACAACGGCGAATCTGGCTCCTCCAACATTGTAATTAAAAATATTGAAGCCACAACGGTGAATCTTACTTCCCTGGCGGTGCAGGGGAACAGGTTGACGCTAAAACGGTGAATCTTGTTTCTCCGACATTGCAATTAAAAAGATTGAAGTCACAATGGCAAATCTTACTTCCCTGGCAGTGCAGTGGAACAAATGGAAGGTACAACAGGGAATCTTGCTCCACGACATTGCAATTAAAAAATTGAAGCCACAATGGTGAATCTTACTTCCCTGGCGGTATAGTGGAGTAGATTGAAGCTACAATAATGAATCTGGCTCCCCCGACATTGCAATTAAAAAGTTTGAAGCCACAACGGCGAATCTTACTTCCCTGGCGGTACAGTGGAACAGATTCAACCTACAACGGTGAATCTTATTTCCCTAACATTGCAATTAAAAAGATTGAAGCCACAATGGCGAATCTTACTTTTCTGGCGGTGCAGTGGAATAGATTGAAGCTACAAAAGTGAATCTTACTGCACGACATTGCAATTAAAAAGATTGAAGCCACAACGGTGAATCTTACTTCCCTGACGGTGTAGTGGAGCATATTGAAGGTACAACAGTTAGTCGTGTTTCCCCGACATTGCAATTAAAAAGATTGAAGCCACAATGGCGAATCTTACTTCCCTGGCGATGCAGTGGAACAAATTTAAGCTACAACGGTGAATATTACTTCCTAAACATTGTAATTAAAAAGATTGAAGCTAGTACAGCGAATCTTACTTCCTTGGTGGCGCAGTGGAACAGATTCAAGCTACAACGTTGAATCTTATTCTCCCGACATAGCAATTAAAAAGATTGAAGCCACAACGGCGAATCTTACAACCCTAGCGGTGCAGTGGAGCAGATCGAAGCTACAACAGTGAATCTGGCTCGTCCGACATTGCAATTAAAAATATTGAAGCCACAACGACGAATTTTACTTCCCTGGTGGTGCAGTGGAACAGGTTGAAGCTACAACAGTGAATCTTGTTTCTCCGACATTGCAATTAAAAAGATTAAAGCCACAATTGCGAAACTTACTTCCCTGGCAGTGCAGTGGAACAAATTGAAGCTACAACGGCGAATCTTACTTTCCTGACATTGTAATTAAAAAGATTGAAGCCACAACAGCGAATCTTACTTCCCTGACAGTGCAGTGAAACAGATTAAAGGTACAACGGTGAATCTTGTTTCCCCGACATTACAATTAAAAAGATTGAAGCCACAACGGTGAATCTTACTTCCCTGGCGGTGCAATGGAGCAGATTGAATCTACAACGGTGAATCTGGCTCCCCCGACATTGCAATTACAAAGTTTCAAGGCACAACGGCGAATCATACTTCCCTGGCGGTGCAGTGGAATAGATTGAAGCTACAACGGAGAATCTTATTTCCTTAACATTGCAATTAAAAAGATTGAAGCCACAACGACGAATCTTACTTTTCTAGCAGTGCAGTGGAATAGATTGAAGCTACAACAGCGAATCTTGCTCCACGACATTGCAATTAAAAATATTGAAGCCATAACGGCGAATCTTACTTCCCTGGCAGTGTAGTGGAGCAGATTGAAGCTACAACGGTTAATCTAGCTCCCCCGACATTGCAATTAAAAAGTTTGAAGCCACAAAGGTGAATCTTACTTCCCTGGCGGTGCAGTGGAACAGATTGAAGCTAAAAGGGTGAATCTTTTTTCCTTAACATTACAATAAAGAAGATTGAAGCCATAATGGTGAATATTACTTCTCTGGTGGTGCAGTGGAATAGATTGAAGCTACAACAGTGAATCTCGCGCCACGACATTGCAATTAAAAAGATTGAAGCCACAACGGCGAATCTTACCCCCCTGGCGGTGTATTGGAGTAGATTGAAGCTACAATGGTGTATCTTGTTTCCCCGACATTACAGTTAAAATGATTGAAGCCACAATGTCGAATCTTACTTCCCTGGCGGTATAGTGGAGCAGATTGTAGCTACAACGATGAATCTGGCTCCCCCGACATTGCAATTAAAAAGTTTGAAGCCACAACGGCGAATCTTACTTCCCTGGCGGTGCAGTGGAACAGTTTGAAGCTAAAACAGGGAATCTTATTTCCTTAACATTGCAATAAAAAAGATTGAAGCCACAAAGGCGAATCTTACTTCTCTGGCGGTGCAGTGGAATGGATTGAAGCTACAACAGCAAATCTTGCTCCACGACATTACAATTAAAAAGATTGAAGCCACAACGGCGAATCTCACTTCCCTGGCGGAGTACTGGAGCAGATTGAAGCTACAATGGTGAATCTTGTTTCCCCGACATTACAATTAAAAAGATTGAAGCCACAATGGCGAATCTTACTTTCCTGGTGGTGCAGTGGAACAAATTTAAGCTACAACGGCGAATCTTACTTCTTAAACATTCTAATTAAAAAGATTGAAGCTACAACGGTGAATCTTACTTCCCTGGCGGCGCAGTGGAACAGATTCAAGCTACAACGGTGAATCTTATTTTCCCGACATTGCAATTAAAAAGATTGAAGCCACAACAACAAATCTTAATTCCCTAGCGGTGCATTGGAGCAGATCGAAGCTACAACGGCAAATCTGGCTCCTTCGACATTGCAATTGAAAATATTGAAGCCACAACAGCGAATCTTACTTCCCTGGTGGTGCAGGGGAACAGGTTGAAGCTACAACGGTGAATCTTGTTTCTTCGACATTGCAATTAAAAAGATTGAAGCCACAATGGCGAATCTTACTTCCCTGGCAGTGCAATGGAACAAATTGAAGGTACAACAGGGAATCATGCTCCACGACATTGCAAATAAAAAATTGAAGCACAAATGGCGAATATTACTTCCCTGGCGGTATAGTGGAGCAGATTGAAGCTACAACGATGAATCTGGATCCCCCGACGTTGCAATTAAAAAGTTTGAAGCCACAACGGTGAATCTTACTTCCTCGGCGGTGCAGTGGAACAGATTCAAGCAGCAACGGTGAATCTTATTTTCCTAACATTGCAATTAAAAAGATTGACGCCACAATGGCGAATCTTACTTCTTTGGCGGTACAGTGGAATAGATTAAAGCTACAACAGCGACTCTTGCTCCACGATATTGCAATTAAAAAGATTGAACCCACAACGGTGAATCTTACTTCCCTGGCGGTGTAGTGGAGCATATTGAAGCTACAACGGTTAATCTTGTTTCCCCGACAATGCAATTAAAAAGGTTGAAGCCACAATGGTGAATCTTACTTCCCTGGCGGTGCAGTGGAACAAATTAAAGATACAACAGCGAATCTTGCTTCCTAAACATTGTAATTAAAAAGATTGAAGCTACAACGGTGAATCTTACTTCCCTAGCGGCGCAGTGGAACACATTCAAGCTACAATGGTGAATCTTATTTTCCCGACATTGCAATTAAAAAGATTGAAGCCACAACAACAAATCTTACTTCCCTAGCGGTGCAGTGGAGTAGATCGAAGCTACAACGGCGAATCTGGCTCCTCCGACATTGCAATAAAAAATATTGAAGCCACAATGGCGAATCTTACTTCCCTGGCGGTGCAGTGGAACAGATTGAAGCTACAACGGTGAATCTTGTTTCTCCAACATTGCAATTAAAAAGATTGAAGCCACAATGGCGAATCTTACTTCACTGGCAGTGCAGTGGAACAAATTGAAGGTACAACGGGGAATCTTGCTCCACGACATTGTTATTAAAAAATTGAAGCCACAATGGCGAATCTTACTTCCCTAGTGGTATAGTGGAGCAGATTGAAGCTACAACGATGAATCTGGCTCCCCGGACATTGTAATTAAAAAGTTTGAAGCCACAACGGCGAATCTTACTTCTCTGGCGGTGCAGTGGAACATATTCAAGCTATAACGGTGAATGTTATTTCCCTAACATTGCAATTAAAAAGATTGAAGCCGCAATGGCAAATCTTACTTCTCTGGCGGTGCAGTGGAATAGATTGAAGCTACACCAGCGAATCTTACTCCACGACATTGCAATTAAAAAGATTGAAGCTACAACGGCAAATCTTACTTTTTTGGTGGTGTAGTGGAGCATATTGAAGCTACAACGGTTAATCTTGTTTCCCCGACATTGCAATTAAAAAGATTGAAGCCAGAATGACGAATTTTACTTCCCTGGTGGTGCAGTGGAACAAATTAAAGCTACAACGGGGAATCTTGCTTCCTAACTATTGTAATTAAAAAGATTGAAGCTACAACGGTGAATCTTACATCCCTGGCGGCGCAGTAGAACAGATTCAAGCTACAACTGTGAATCTTATTTTCCCGACATTCCAATTAAAAAGATTGAAGCCACAACAGCAAATCTTACTTCCCTAGTGGTGCAGTGGAGCAAATCGAAGCTACAACGGCAAATCTGGCTCGTCCGACATTGCAATTAAAAATATTGAAGCCATAACGGCGAATCTTACATCCCTGGCGGTGCAGGGGAACAGGTTGAAGCCACAATGGCGAACCTTACTTCCCTGGCAGTGCAATGGAACAAATTGAAGGTACAACGGAAAATCTTTCTCCACGACATTGCAATTAAAAAATTGAAGCCACAACGGTGAATCTTACTTTCCTGGCGGTATAGTGGAACAGATTGAAGCTACAACGATGAATCTGGCTCTCCCGACATTGCAATTAAAAAGTTTGAAGCCACAACGGCGAATATTACTTCCCTGGCTGTGCAGTGGAACAGATTCAACCTACAACGGTGAACTTATTTCCCTAACATTGCAATTAAAAAGATTGAAGCCACAATGGCGAATCTTACTTCTCTGGCGATGCAGTGGAATGGATTGAAGCTACAAAAGCGAATCTTGCTGCACGACATTGCAATTAAAAAGATTGAAGCCACAACGGCGAATCTTACTTCCCTGGCGGTGCAGTGGAACAAATTGAAGCTACAACAGCGAATCTTGCTTCCTAAATATTGTAATTAAAAAGATTGAAGCTAATACAGTGAATCTTAATTCCCTGGCGGCGCAGTGGAACAGATTCAAGCTACAATGGTGAATCTTATTCTCCCGACATTGCAATTAAAAAAATTGAAGCCAAAACGGTGAATCTTACTTCCCTAGCAGTGCAGTGGAGCAGATCGAAGCTACAACGGTGAATCTGGCTCCTCCGACATTGCAATTAAAAATATTGAAGCCACAACGACGAATTTTACTTCCCTGGCGGAGTAATGGAATAGGTTGAAGCTACAACGGTGAATCTTGTTTCTCCGACATTGCAATTAAAAAGATTGAAGCCACAACGACGAATCTTACTTCCCTGGCGATGCAATAGAGCAGATTGAAGCTACAACGGTGAATCTGGCTCCCCCGACATTACAATTAAAAAGTTTGAAGCCACAACGACAAATCTTACTTGTCTGGCGGTGCGGTGGAAAAGATTGAAGCTACAACGGTGAATCTTATTTCCCTAACATTGCAATTAAAAATATTGAAGCCATAACGGTGAATCTTACTTCTCTAGCGATGCAGCGGAATAGATTGAAGCTACAACAGCGAATCTTGCTCCACGACATTGCAATTAAAAATATTGAAGCAACAACGGTGAATCTTACTTCCCTGGCGGTGTAGTGGAGCAGATTGGAGCTACAACGGTTAATCTGGCTCCCCCGACATTGCAATTAAAAAGTTTGAAGCCACAACGGTGAATCTTACTTCCATGGCGGTGCAGTGGAATAGATTGAAGCTACAACGGTAAATCTTATTTCCCTGACATTGCAATTAAAAAGATTGAAGCGACAATGGCGAATCTTACTTCTCTAGCGGTGCAGTGGAATAGATTAAAGCTACACCAGCGAATCTTGCTGCACGGCATTGCAATTAAAAAGATTGAAGCCACAATGGCGAATCTTACTTCCCTGACGGTGCAGTGGAACAAATTGAAGCTACAACGGTGAATCTTGCTTCCTAAACATTATAATTAAAAAGATTGAAGATACAACGGTAAATCTTACTTCCCTGGCGGCGCAGTGGAACAGATTCAAGCTACAACGGTGAATCTTATTTTCCCGACATTGCAATTAAAAAGATTGAAGCCACAACAGCAAATCTTACTTCTCTAGCGGTGCAGTGGACCAGATCGAAGCTACAACGGCAAATCTGGCTCCTCCGACATTGCAATTAAAAATATTGAAGCCACAACGGCGAATCTTACTTCCCTGGCGGTGCAGGGGAACAGGTTGAAGCTACAATGGTGAGTCTTGTTTCTCTGACATTGTAATTTAAAAGATTGAAGTCACAATTTCGAATCTTACTTCCCTGGCAGTGCAATGGAACAAATTGAAGGTACAACTGGAAATCTTGCTCCACGACATTGCAATTAAAAATTTGAAGCCACAATGGCGAATCTTACTTCCCTGGCGGTATAGTGGAGCAGATTGAAGCTACAACGATGAATCTGGCCCCCCCGACATTGTAATTAAAAATTTTGAAGCCGCAAGGGCGAATCTTACTTCCCTGGCGGTGTAGTGGAATAGATTGAAGCTAAAATGGTGAATCTTATTTCCTTAACATTGCAATCAAAAAGATTGAAGCCACAATGGCGAATCTTACTTCTCTGGCGGTGTAGTGAAATAGATTGAAGCTACAACAGTAAATCTTACTCCACGACATTGCAATTAAAAAGATTGAAGCTACAACGGTGAATCTTACTTCCCTGGCGGAGTACTGGAGTAGATTGAAGCTAAAATGGTGAATCATGTTTCCCCGACATTGCAATTAAAAAGATTGAAGTCACAATAGCGAATCTTACTTCCCTGGCAGCGCAGTGGAACAAATTGAAGCTACAACAGTGAATCTTACTTCCTAAACATTGTAATTAAAAAGATTGAAGCTACAATGCCAAATCTTACTTCCCTGGTGCCGCAGTGGAACAGAATCAAGATACAACGGTGTATCTTATTTTCCCGACATTTCAATTAAAAAGATTGAAGCCACAACGGTGAATCTTACTTCTCTAGCGGTGTAGTGGAGCATATCGAAGCTACATCGGTGAATCTGGCTCCCTCGACATTGCAATTAACAAGATTGAAGCCACAACGGTGAATCTTACTTCCCTGGCGGTGCAGTGGAATAGGTTGACACTACAACGATGAATCTTATTTCCCAGACATTACAATTAAAAAATTGATACCACAATGGTGAATCTTACTTCTCTGGCAGTGCAGTGGAACAAATTGAAGGTACAACGGGGAATCTTGCTCCACGATATTGCAATTAAAAAGATTGAAGCAACAACGGCGAATCTTACTTCCCTGGCGGTATAGAGGAGCAGATTGAAGCTACAACGATGAATCTGGATCCCCCGACATTGCAATTAAAAAGTTTGAAGCCACAACGGTGAATCTTACTTTCTCGACGGTGCAGTGGAATGGATTCAAGCTACAATGGTGAATCTTATTTCCCTAACATTGCAATTAAAAAGATTGAAGCCACAATGGTGAATCTTACTTCTCTGGCGGTGCAGTGGAATAGATTGAAGCTACAACAGCAAATCTTGCTCCACGACATTACAATTAAAAAGATTAAACCCACAACGGTGAATCTTACTTCCCTGGCGGTGTAGTGGAGCATATTGAAGCTACAACGGTTAATCTTGTTTCCCCGACAATGCAATTAAAAAGATTGAAGCCACAATGGTGAATCTTACTTCCCTGGCGGTGCAGTGGAACAAATTAAAGCTAAAACGGTGAATCTTACTTCCTAAACATTGTAATTAAAAAGATTGAAGCTACAACGGCGAATCTTACTTCCCTAGCGGCGCAGTGGAACAGATTCAAGCTACAACGGCGAATCTTATTTTCCCGACATTACAATGAAAAAGATTGAACCCACAACAACAAATCTTACTTCCCTAGCAGTGCAGTGGAGCAGATCGAAGCTACAACGGCGAATCTGGCTCCTCCCACATTACAATTAAAAATATTGAAGCCACAACGGCGAATCTTACTTCCCTGGCGGTGCAGTGGAATAGGTTGAAGCTACAACGGTGAATCTTGTTTCTCCGACATTGCAATTAAAAGGATTGAGTCCACAATGGCGAATCTTACTTCCCTGGCAGTGCAGTGGAACAAATTGAAGGTACAACGGGGAATCTTGCTCCACGACATTGCAATTAAAAAATTGAAGCCACAATGGTGAATCTTACCTCCCTGGCAGTATAGTGGAGCAGATTGAAGCTACAACGATGAATCTGGCTCCACCGACATTGCAACTAAAAAGTTTGAAGCCACAACGACGAATTTTACTTCGCTGGCGGTGCAGTGGAACAGGTTGAAGCTACAACGGTGAATCTTGCTTCTCCTACATTGCAATTAAAAAGATTGAAGCCACAATGGCGACACTTACTTCCCTGGCAGTGCTGTGGAACAAATTGAAGCTATAACGGCGAATCTTGCTTCTCCGACATTGTAATTAAAAAGATTGAAGCCACAACAGTGAATCTTACTTCCCTGGCGGTGCAGTGGAACAGATTAAAGATACAACGGTGAATCTTATTTCCCCGATATTACAATTAAAAAGATTGAAGCCACAACGGCGAATCTTACTTCCCTCGCGGTGCAATGGAGCAGATTGAAGCTACAACAGTGAATCTGGCTCCCCCGACATTGTAACTAAAAAGTTTGAAGGCACAACGGCGAATCTTACTTCCCTGGCGGTGCAGTGGAACATATTGAAGCTACAACGGTGAATCTTATTTCCCTAACATTGCAATTAAAAAGATTGAAGCCACAACGGGGAATCTTACTTCTCTAGCGGTGCAGTGGAATAGATTGAAGCTACAACAACGAATCTTGCTCCACGACATTGCAATTAAAAATATTGAAGCCACAACGGTGAATCCTACTTTCCTGGCGGTGTAGTGGAGCATATTGAAGCTACAACGGTTAACCTTGTTTCCCCGACATTGTAATTAAAAAGATTGAGGCCGCAATGGCGAATCTTACTTCTCTGGCGGTGCAGTGAAACAAATTGAAGCTACAACGGTGAATCTTGCTTCCTAAACATTGTAATTAAAAAGATTGAAGCTAGAACGAAGAATCTTACTTCCCTGGCGGCGCAGTGGAATAGATTAATGCTACAACGGTGAATCTTATTTTCCCGACATTGCAATTAAAAAGATTGAAGCCACAACAACAAATTTTACTTCCCTAGCGGTGCAGTGGAGCAGATCGAAGCTACAACGGTGAATCAGGCTCCTCCGACATTGCAATTAAAAATATTGAAGCCACAACGGCGAATCTTACTTCCACAGCGATGCGGGGAGCAAAGTTGAAGCTTCTAGCGGTGAATCTTGTTTCTCCGACATTGCAATTAAAAAGATTAAAGCCACAATGGCGAATCTTACTTCCCTGGTAGTGCAGTGTAACAAATTGAAAGTACAACGGGAAATCTTGCTCCACGATATTGCAATTAAAAAATTGAAGCCACAATGGCGAATCTTACTTCCCTAGCGGTATAGTGGAGCAGATTGAAGCTACAACGATTAATATGGCTCCCCCGACATTACAATTAAAAAGTTTGACGCCACAACCGCGAATCTTACTTCCTTGGCGCTACAGTGGAACAGTTTCAAGCTATAACGGTGAATCTTATTTCCCTAACATTGTAATTAAAAAGATTGAAGCCACAATGGCGAATCTTACTTCTCTGGCGGTGCAGTGGAATAGATTGAAGCTACAAAAGCGAATCTTACTCCACGACATTGCAATTAAAAAGATTGATGCCACAACGGCGAATCTTACTTCCCTGGCGGTGTAGTGGAGCATATTGAAGCTACAAGGCTTAGTCTTGTTTCCCCGACATTTCAATTAAAAAGATTAAAGCCACAATGGTGAATATTACTTCCCTGGCGATGCAGTTGAACAAATTGAAGCTACAACGGCGAATCTTACTTCCTAAACATTGTAATTAAAAAGATTGAAGCTAAGCAATGAATCTTACTTCCTGGCGTTGATGGGCAATTCAAGCTACAACGGTGAATCTTATTTTCCCGATATTGTAATTAAAAAGATTAAAGCCACAACGGCGAATCTTACCTCTCTAGCGGTGCAGTGGAGCAGATCGAAGCTACAACGGCGAATCTGCCTCCTCCGACATTGTAATTAAAAATATTGAAGCCACAACAACTAATTTTACTTCCCTGGTGGTGCAGTGGAACAGGTTGAAGCTACAACGGTGAATCTTGTTCCTCTGACATTGCAATTAAAAAGATTGAAGCCACAATGGCGAATCTTACTTCCCTGGCAGTGCAGTGGAACAAATTGAAGCTACAACGGCGAATCTTGCTTCCCTGACATTGTAATTAAAAAGATTGAAGCCACAACGGCGAATCCTACTTCCCTGGCGGTGTAGTGGAGTAGATTAAAGCTACAACGATTAATCTGGCTCCCCCGACATTACAATTAAAAACCTTGAAGCCACAACAGTGAATTTTACTTCCCTGGCGGTACAGTGGAACAGATTGAAGGTAAAACGGTGAATCTTATTTCCTTAACATTGCAATCAAAAAGATTGAAGCCACAATGACGAATCTTACTTCTCTGGCAGTGCAGTGGAATAGATTGAAGCTACAACAGCGAATCTTACTCCACGACATTGCAATTAAAAAGACTGAAGCCACAACGGTGAATCTTACTTCCCTGGCGGAGTACTGGAGCAGATTGAAGCTACAATGGTGAATCTTGTTTCCCCGACATTGCAATTAAAAATATTGAAGCCACAATGGCGAATTTTACTTCCCTGGCGGTGCAGTGGAACAAATTTAAGCTACAACGGTGAATCTTACTTCCTAAACATTGTAATTAAAAAGATTGAAGCTACAATGGCAAATCTTACTTCTCTGGCGGCGCAATGGAGCAGATTCAAGCTACAACGGTGTATCTTATTTTCCCGACATTTCAATTAAAAAGATTGAAGCCACAACGACGAACCTTACTTCTCTAGCGGTACAGTGGAGCAGATCGAAGCTACATCGGTGAATCTGGTTCCCCCGACATTGTAATTAACAAGATTGAAGCTACAACGGTGAATCTCACATCCCTGGCGGTGTAGTGGAATAGGTTGAAGCTACAACGGTGAATCTTATTTCCCCGACATTGGAATTAAAAAGATTGAGGCCACAATGGTGAATCTTACTTCCCTGGTAGTGTAGTGGAACAAATTGAAGGTACAACGGGAAATCTTGCTCCACGATATTGCAATTAAAAAATTGAAGCCACAATGGCGAATCTTACTTCCCTGGCGGTATAGTGGAGCAGATTGAAGCTATAACGATGAATCTGGCTCCCCCGACATTGCAATTAAAAAGTTCGATGCCACAACGGCAAATCTTACATCCCTGGTGGTGCAGTGGAACAGATTCAAGCTACAACGGTGAATCTTATTTTCCTAACATTGCAATTAAAAAGATTGAAGCCACAATGGTGAATCTTACTTCTCTAACGGTGCAGTGGAATAGATTGAAACTACAAAAGCGAATCTTGCTCCATGACATTGCAATTAAAAAGATTGAAGCCACTACGGCGAATCTTACTTCCCTGGCGGTGTAGTGGAGCATATTGAAGCTAGAAGGCTTAGTCTTGTTTCCCCGACATTTTAATTAAAAAGATTGAAGCCACAACGGTGAACCTTACTTCTCTAGCGGTGCAGTGGAGCAGATCGAAGCCATATTGGTGAATCTGGCTCCCCCGACATTGCAATTAACAAGATTGAAGCTACAACGGTGAATCTTACATCCCTGGCGGTGCAGTGGAAGAGGTTGAAGCTACAATGGTGAATCTTATTTCCCCGATATTGCAATTAAAAAGATTGAGACCACAATGGTGAATCTTACTTCCCTGGCAGTGCAGTGGAACATATTGAAGGTACAACGGGGAATCTTGCTCCACGACATTGCAATTAAATAGATTAAAGCCACAACGGTGAATCTTACTTCCCTGGCGGTATAGTAGAGCAGATTGAAGCTACAATGATGAATCTGGCTCCCCCGAAATTGCAATTAAAAAGTTTGAAGCCACAACGGTGAATCTTACTTCCCTAGCGGTGCAGCGGAACAGATTCAAGCTACAACGGCGAATCTTATTTCCCTAACATTGTAATTAAAAAGATTGAAGCCACAATGACGAATCTTACTTCTTTGGCGGTGCAGTGGAATAGATTGAAGCTACAACAACGAATCTTGCTCCACGACATTGCAATTAAAAAGATTGAACCCACAATGGCGAATCTTACTTCCCTGGTGGTGTAGTGGAGCATATTGAAGCTACAACGGTTAATCTTGTTTCCCCGACAATGCAATTAAAAAGATTAAAGCCACAATGGTGAATCTTACTTTTCTGGCGGTGCAGTGGAACAAATTGAAGCTACAACGGCGAATCTTGCTTCCTAAACATTGTAATTAAAAAGATTGAAGCTGCAACGGTGAATCTTACTTCCCTGGCGGTGCGGTGGAACAGATTCAAGCTACAACGGTGAATCTTATTTTCCCGACATTGCAATTAAAAAGATTGAAGCCACAACAACAAATCTTACTTCCCTAGCGGTGCAGTGGAGTAGATCGAAGCTACAACGGCGAATCTGCCTCCTCCGACATTGTAATTAAAAATATTGAAGCCACAACAACTAATTTTACTTCCCTGGCGGTACAGTGGAACAGGTTGAAGCTACAACGGTGAATCTTGTTTCTCCGACATTGCAATTAAAAAGATTGAAGCCACAATGACGAATCTTACTTCCCTGGCAGTGCAATGGAACAAATTGAAGGTACAACGGGGAATCTTGCTCCACGACATTGCAATTAAAAAATTGAAGCCACAATGGCGAATATTACTTCCCTAGCGGTATAGTGGAGCAGATTGAAGTTACAACAATGAATCTGGCTCCCCCAACATTGCAATTAAAAAGTTTGAAGCCACAACGGCAAATCTTACTTCCCTGGCGGTGCAGTGGAACAGATTCAAGCTATAACGGTGAATCTTATTTCACTAACATTGCAATTAAAAAGATTGAAGCCACAATGGCGAATCTTACTTCTCCGGCGGTACAGTGGAATAGATTGAAGCTACACGACATTAAAATTAAAAAGATTGAAGCCACAATGGCGAATCTTTCTTTTCTGGCGGCATAGTGGAGCATATTGAAGCTACAACGGTTAATCTTGTTTCCCCGATATTGCAATTAAAAAGATTGAAGCTACAATGGCGAATATTACTTCCTTGGCGGTGCAGTGGAACAAATTGAAGCTACAACGGTGAATCTTGCTTCCTAAACATTGTAATTAAAAAGATTGAAGCTACAACGGTGAATCTTACTTCCCTGGCGGTGCAGTGGAACAGATTCAAGCTACAACGGTGAATCTTATTTTCCCGACATTGCAATTAAAAAGATTGAAGCCACAACAGCAAATCTTACTGCCCTAGCGGTGCAGTGGAGCGGATCGAAGCTACAACGGCGAATCTGGCTCCTCTGACATTGCAATTAAAAATATTGAAACCACAACGGCGAATCTCACTTCCCTGGCGGTGCAGGGGAACATGTTGAAGCTACAACGGTGAATCTTGTTTATCCGACATTGCAATTAAAAAGATTGAAGCCACAATGGCAAATCTTACTTCCTTGGCAGTACAGTGGAACAAATTGAAGGTACAACGGGTAATCTTGCTCCACGATATTGCAATTAAAAAATTAAAGCCACAATGGCGAATCTTACTTCCCTGGCGGTATAGTGGAGCAGATTGAAGCAACAACGATGAATCTGGCTCCCCCGACATTACAATTAAAAAGTTTGAAGCCACAACGGTGAATCTTACTTCCCTGGCGGTGCAGTGGAACAGATTCAAGCTACAACGGTGAATCTTATTTCCCTAACATTGTAACTAAAAAGATTGAAGCCATAATGGTGAATCTTACTTCTCTGGCGGTGCAGTGGAATAGATTGAAGCTACAAAAGCGAATCATGCTCCACGACGTTGCAATTAAAAAGATTGAAGCCAGAACGGTGAATCTTACTTCCCTGGCGGTGTAGTGGAGCATATTGAAGCTACAACGGTGAATCTGGCTCCTCCGACATTGCAATTATAAAGATTGAAGCCACAATGGTGAATCTTACTTCCCTGGCGGTGCAATGGAACAAATTGAAGCTACAACTGCGAATCTTGCTTCCTAAACATCGTAATTAAAATGCTTGAAGCGAGTACAGCGAATCTTACTTCCCTAGCGGCGCAGTGGAACAGATTAAAGCTATAACGGTTAATCTTATTTTCCCGACATTGCAATCAAAAAGATTAAAGCCACAACGGCGAATCTTACTTCCCTAGCGGTGCAGTGGAGCAAATCGAAGCTACAACGGTGAATCTGGCTCCTTCGACATTGCAATTAAAAATATTGAAGCCACAACGACGAATTTTACTTCTCTGGCGGTGCAGTGGAACAGGTTGAAGCTACAACGGTGAATCTTGTTCCTCTGACATTGCAATTAAAAAGATTGAAGCCACAATGGTGAATCTTACTTCCCTGGCAGTTCAGTGGAATAAATTGAACCTACAACGGCGAATCTTGCTTCCCCGACATTGTAATTAAAAAGATTGAAGCCACAACGGCGAATCTTACTTTCCTGGCGGTGTAGTGGAGTATATTGAAGCTACAACGGTTAATCTGGCTCCCCCGACATTGCAATTAAAAAGTTTGAAGCCAAAACGGCGAATCTTACTTCCCTGGTGGTGCAGTGGAACAGATAGAAGCTAAAACGGTAAATCTTATTTCTTTAACATTGTAATCAAAAAGATTGAAGCCACAATGGTGAATCTTACTTCTCTGGGGTACAGTGGAATAGATTGAATCTACAACAGTGAATCTTGCTCCACGACATTGCAATTAATAAGATTGAAGCCACAACGGCGAATCTTACTTCCCTGGCGGAGTACTGGAGCAGATTGAAGCTACAATGGTGAATCTTATTTCCCCGATATTGCAATTAAAAATATTGAAGCCACAATGGTAAATCTTACTTCCCTAGCGGTGCAGTGGAACAAATTTAAGCTACAATAAAATCTTACTTCCTTGGCGGCTGAAGGAATGTAATCAAGCTACAACGGTGCATCTTATTTTCCCGACATTTCAATTAAAAAGATTGAAGCCACAACGGTGAATCTTACTTCTCTAGCGGTGCAGTGGAGCAGATCGAAGCTACATCGGTGAATCTGGCTCCCCCGACATTGCCATTAAAAGGATTTAAGCCACAACGGTGAATCTTACTTTCCTGGCGGTGCAGTGGAATAGGTTGAAACTACAACGGTGAATTTTATATCCCCGACATTGCAATTAAAAAGATTGATGCCACAATGGTGAATCTTACTTCCCTGGCTGTGCAGTGGAACAAATTGAAGGTACAACGGGGAATCTTACTCCCCGACATTGCAATTAAAAAGATTGAAGTCACTGCGGTGAATCTTACTTTCTGGCGGTGTAGTGGGTATATTGAAGCTTCTAGCAGTTAATCGGCTCCCAGACATTGCAATTAAAAGTTTGAAGCCAAAGCGGTGAATCTTACTTCCACGGTGGTGCGATGGAGCAGATAGAAGCTAAAGCGGTAAATCTTATTTCTTTAACATTGTAATCAAAAGATTGAAGCCACAATGGTGAATCTTACTTCTAAGAATGCAGTGGAATAGATTGAATCTACAAGCGGTGAATCTTGCTCCACGACATTGCAATTAATAAGATTGAAGCCTGGCGGCGAATCTTACTTCCTGGCGAATCTTTGGAAGCGATTGAAGCTACAATGGTGAATCTTATTTCCCCGATATTGCAATTAAAAATATTGAAGCCACAATGGTAAATCTTACTTCCCTAGCGGTGCAGTGGAACAAATTTAAGCTACAATAACGAATCTTACTTCCTAAACATTGTAATTAAAAAGATTGAAGCCACAATTGCAAATCTTACTTCCTTGGCGGCGCAGTGGAACAGAATCAAGCTACAACGGTGCATCTTATTTTCCCGACATTTCAATTAAAAAGATTGAAGCCACAACGGTGAATCTTACTTCTCTAGCGGTGCAGTGGAGCAGATCGAAGCTACATCGGTGAATCTGGCTCCCCCGACATTGCCATTAAAAGGATTTAAGCCACAACGGTGAATCTTACTTTCCTGGCGGTGCAGTGGAATAGGTTGAAACTACAACGGTGAATTTTATATCCCCGACATTGCAATTAAAAAGATTGATGCCACAATGGTGAATCTTACTTCCCTGGCTGTGCAGTGGAACAAATTGAAGGTACAACGGGAATCTTACTCCCGACATTGCAATTAAAAGATTGAAGTCTGGCGGTGAATCTTACTCCCTGGCGGTATAGTGGGCGATTGAAGCTACTGCGATGAATCTGGCTCCCAGACATTGTAATTAAAAGTTTGAAGCCACAGCGGTGAATCTTACTTCCTCGTGATGCGATTGGAGCGATTCAAGCTACAACGGTGAATCTTATTTCCCTAACATTTCAATTAAAAAGATTGAAGCCAAAATGGCGAATCTTACTTCTCTGGCGGTGCAGTGGAATAGATTGAATCTGCAACAGTGAATCTTGCTCCACGACATTGCAATTAATAAGATTGAAGCCACAACGGCGAATCTTACTTCCCTGGCGGAGTACTGGAGCAGATTGAAGCTACAATGGTGAATCTTATTTCCCCGATATTGCAATTAAAAATATTGAAGCCACAATGGTAAATCTTACTTCCCTAGCGGTGCAGTGGAACAAATTTAAGCTACAATAACGAATCTTACTTCCTAAACATTGTAATTAAAAAGATTGAAGCTACAATTGCAAATCTTACTTCTTTGGCGGCGCAGTGGAACAGAATCAAGCTACAACGGTGCATCTTATTTTCCCGACATTTCAATTAAAAAGATTGAAGCCACAACGGTGAATCTTACTTCTCTAGCGGTGCGATGGAGGCGGATCGAAGCTACATCGGTGAATCGGCTCCCAGGCATTGCCATTAAAAGGATTTAAGCCACAGCGGTGAATCTTACTTTCCTGGCGGTGCAGTGGAATAGGTTGAAACTACAACGGTGAATTTTATATCCCCGACATTGCAATTAAAAAGATTGATGCCACAATGGTGAATCTTACTTCCCTGGCTGTGCAGTGGAACAAATTGAAGGTACAACGGGGAATCTTACTCCCGACATTGCAATTAAAAAGATTGAAGCCACAACGGTGAATCTTACTCCCCTGGCGGTATAGTGGAGCAGATTGAAGCTACAACGATGAATCTGGCTCCCCCGACATTGTAATTAAAAAGTTTGAAGCCACAACGGTGAATCTTACTTCCTCGGCGGTACAGTGGAACAGATTCAAGCTACAACGGTGAATCTTATTTCCCTAACATTTCAATTAAAAAGATTGAAGCCAAAATGGCGAATCTTACTTCTCTGGCGGTGCAGTGGAATAGATTGAAGCTACAACAGTGAATCTTGCTCCACGACATTGTAATTAAAAAGATTGAACCCACAACGGCGAATCTTACTTCCCTGGCGATGTAGTGGAGCATATTGAAGCTACAACGATTAATCTTGTTTCCCCGACAATGTAATTAAAAAGATTGAAGCCACAATGGTGAATCTTACTTCCCTGGTGGTGCAGTGGAAAAAATTGAAGCTACAACGGTGAATCTTGCTTCGTAAACATTGTAATTAAAAAGATTGAAGCAACAACGGTGAATCTTACTTCCCTGGCGGCGCAGTGGAACAGATTCAAGCTACAACGATGAATCTTATTTTCTCGACATTGTAATTAAAAAGATTGAAGCCACAACAACAAATCTTACTTCCCTAGCGGTACAGTGGAGCAGATCGAAGCTACAATGGCGAATCTGGCTCCTCCGACATTGCAATTAAAAATATTGAAGCCACAACGGCGAATCTTACTTCCCTGGCGGTGCAGTGGAACAGGTTGAAGCTACAATGGTAAATCTTCTTTCTCCGACATTGCAATTAAAAAGATTGAAGCCACATTGGCAAATCTTACTTCCCTGGCAGTGCAGTGGAACAAATTGAAGGTACAACGGGGAATTTTGCTCCACGACATTACAATTAAAAAATTGAAACCACAATGGCGAATCTTACCTCCCTGACGGTATAGTGGAGCAGATTGAAGCTACAACGATGAATCTGGCTCCCCGGACATTGCAATTAAAAAGTTTGAAGCCACAACGACGAATTTTACTTCCCTGGCGGTGCAGTGGAACAGGTTGAAGCTACAAAGGTGAATCTTGTTTCTCCGACATTGTAATTAAAAAGATAGAAGCCATAATGGCGAATCTTACTTCCCTGGCAGTGCAGTGGAACAAATTCAAACTATAACGGTGGATCTTGCTTTCCCGACATTGTAATTAAAAAGATTGAAGCCACAACAGTGAATCTTACTTCCCTGGCGGTGCAGCGGAACAGATTAAAGCTATAACGGTGAATCTTGTTTCCCCAACGTTACAATTAAAAGATTGAAGCCTGGCGGTGAATCTTACTTCCTGGCGATTGCAATGGGCGATTGAAGCTACAGCGGTGAATCTGGCTCCCCCGACATTGCAATTAAAAAGTTTGAAGCCACAACGGCAAATCTTACTTCCCTGGCGGCGCAGCGGAACAGATTGAAGCTATAACGGTGAATCTTATTTCCCTGACATTGCAATTAAAAAGATTGAAGCTACAACGGCGAATCTTACTTCCCTGGCGGTATAGTGGAGCATATTGAAGCTACAACGGTGAATCTGGCTCCTCCGACATTGCAATTATAAAGATTGAAGCCACAATGGCGAATCTTACTTCCCTGGCGGTGCAGTGGAACAAATTGAAGCTACAATGGCGAATCTTACTTCCTAAACATTGTAATTAAAAAGCTTGAGGCTAGTACAGCGAATCTTACTTCCCTGGCGGCACAGTGGAATAGATTCAAGCTACAACGGTGAATCTTATGTTCCCGACTTTGCAATTAAAAAGATTGAAGCCACAACAACAAATCTTACTTTCCTAGCGGTGCAATAGAGCAGATCGAACCTACAACGGCGAATCTGGCTCCTCCGACATTGCAATTAAAAATATTGAAGCAACAACGGTGAATCTTACTTCCCTGGCTGTGCAGTGGAACATGTTGAAGCTAATACGGTGAATCTTGTTTCTCCGACATTGCAATTAAAAAGATTGAAGCCACAATGGTGAATCTTACTTCCCTGGCACTGCAGTGGGACAAATTGAAGGTACAACAGGGAATCTTGCTCCATGACATTGCAATTAGAAAGATTGAAGCCACAACAACCAATCTTACTGTCCTGGCGGTACAGTGGAGCAGAGTGAAGCTACAACGATTAATCTTGTTTCCCCGACAATGCAATTAAAAAGATGGAAGCCACAATGGTGAATCTTACTTCCCTGGCGATGCAGCGGAACAAATTGAAGCTACAACGGTGAATCTTGCTTCCTAAACATTGTAATTAAAAAGATTTAAGCTAAAACGGTGAATATTACTTCCCTGGCGGTGCAGTGGAATAGATTCAAGCTACAACGGTAAATCTTATTTTCCCGACATTGCAATTAAAAAGATTGAAGCCACAACGGCAAATCTTACTTCCCTAGCGGTGCAGAGGAGCAGATCGAAGCTACAATGGTGAATCTGGCTCTCCCGACATTGTAATTAAAAAGATTGAAGCCACAACGGCAAATCTTACTTGCTTGGCGGTACAGTGGAACAGATTGAAGCTACAACGGTGAATCTTGTTTCCCCGACATTGCAATTAAAAAGATGAAAGCCACAATGGCAAATCTTACTTCCCTATCGGTACAATGGAGCAGATTGAAGCTATAATGGTAAATCTTGCTTCCCCGATATTGTAATTAAAAATATTGAAGCCACAACTACGAATCTTACTTCCCTGGCGGGGCAGTGGAACAGATTGAAGCTACAACGTTGAATCTTGTTTCCCCGACATTGCAATTAAAAAGATTGAAGCCACCTGGCGAATCTTACTTCCACGGCATCCAATGGGCGATTGAAGCTACAGCGGTGAATCTGGCTCCCGACATTACAATTAAAAGATTGAAGCCTGGCGGTGAATCTTACTTCCACGGTGATGGAGTGGAGCAGTTGAAGCTTCTAGCGGTGAATCTTATTTCCCTGACATTACTATTAAAAAGATTGAAGCCACAATGGTGAATCTTACTTCTCTGGCGGTGCAGTAGAACATATTGAAGCTACAACGGCGAATCTTGCTCCATGACATTGCAATTAAAAAGATTGAAGCCACACCGGTGAATCTTACTTCCCTGGCAGTACAGTGGAACAAATTGAAGGTACAACGGGAAATCTTGCTCCACGACATTGCAATTAAAAAATTGAAGCCACAATGGCGAATCTTAGTTCCCTGGCGGTATAGTGGAGCAGATTGAAGCTACAACGATGAATCTGGCTCCCTCAGCATTGCAATTAAAAAGTTTGAAGCCACAACGACGAATCTTACTTTCCTGGCGGTGCAGTGGAACAGATTCAAGCTACAACGATGAATCTGGCTGCCCCAACATTACAATTAAAAAGATTGAAGCCACAATGGCGAATCTTACTTTCCTGGCAGTGTAGTGGAACAAATTGAACGTACAACGGTGAATCTTGCTCCACGACATTGCATTTAAAAAGATTGAAGCCACAACGGTGAATCTTACTTCCCTGGCAGTATAGTGGAACAAATTGAAGGTACAACGGGAAATCTTGCTCCACGACATTGTAATTAAAAAATTGAAGCCACAATGGCGAATCTTAGTTCCCTGGCAGTATAGTCGAGCCGATTGAAGCTACAACGATGAATCTGGCTCCCTCGACATTGCAATTAAAAAGTTTGAAGCCGCAACGGTGAATCTTACTTTCCTGGCGGTGCAGTGGAACAGATTCAAGCTACAACGATGATTCTGGCTGCCCAACAAATCAATTAAAAAGATTGAAGCCATAAATTTGAATCTTACTTCTCTAGCGCTGCAGTGGAGTAGATCGAAGCTACCTCGGCGAATCTGGCTCCCCCGACATTACAATTAACAAGATTGAAGCCACAACGGTGAATCTTACTTCCCTGGGTGTGCAATAGAACAGATTCAAGCTACAACGATGATTCTGGCTGCCCAACAAATCAATTAAAAAGATTGAAGCCATAACTTTGAATCTTACTTCTCTAGCGGTGCAGTGGAGTAGATCGAAGCTACCTCGGCGAATCTGGCTCCCCCGACATTGCAATTAAAAAGTTTGAAGCCACAACGGGGAATCTTACTTCCCTAGCGGTGCAGTGGAACAGATTGAAGCTACAACGGTGAATCTGGCTCTCCCGACATTGCAATTAAAAAGATTGAAGCCACAACGGCAAATCTTACTTCCCTGGCGGTACAGTGGAACAGATTGAAGCTAGAACGGTGAATCTTGTTTCCCCGACATTGCAATTAAAAAGATTAAAGCCACAAAGGAAAATCTTACTTCCCTGGCGGTGCAGTGGAACAAATTGAAGCTACAACGGTGAATCTTGCTCCACAATATTACAATATTATAATCTTGCTACAACGG